>NC_081151.1:14352258-14421258 GCF_958295425.1 Solea solea
TGCTCCTTTAGGCCTGTGGAGGGGAGTTTGAGGGTGGAGGGGTATCTATAAGGTCGGATATTTAAGCATCTGTTGCAAGATGCGATATTAAGCCTAAGTGTGACACTTTCTCTCCAGAAATTGAAAATAAAATAAAGTGATACCTCAGTTATTACATTATTGGCTCAGTTATTACATTATCAAAGGATTTTTTTAATGCAAGCCAATAATGTAATAAGTTATTACGTTATTGGTAAAAAGTTATTACGTTATTGGCTCAACAACTTTATGACATTATTGGCAATTTATTACGTTTTTGCTTTCATTACATTTAAATTATTACGTTATTGGCCGTTATTATGTTATTGGTTGCTACATGGTCCTCAAAGTTTTTATGGAGGAAGTCGAGGCTTTGTGTGTGGTTAACCTGCTCATCCTCAATCTCTTTAACGTGCTGTCCCAGTGCGTGGTCTTCGCTGATATGAGTTTCCACAGAGACTGCTAGGGAGGTTAGTTTATGGTCCAACATGAATTGAATTTTGTCTAACCCTTTTTCCATTTCTTCGTGAAACCAAGACGGCGGCCTGAGTGGATACACCCGGTTGAAAGAGTGCCCGCCCATATGCGATGCTACTTGAAGTACAGCGAACGCACCCGCAAAGAAGCAGGGATAATCTGATCGATCAAAACTAGCCGGCCTTCTATTGGTTGACATCATTGATTCACAAAAAATCAGAGAGCAGAGATCCACGAGCACAAGTTTATGAACGCGAGAAAAAGTGCTTTAGCTTGAACGCAGGAAATCTGCGAGAGCAGCAATATAACCAAGTTTGAGCACACAGTTTGAGCACGAGTAGAGCAAATTTGAGTGCGAGAGCAGAGTTTTGAGAGACAATATCAATAACGTGATATCAATAAATCATGCTCTCAAATCAATATAATATGCTCTTGAATTAAGATAGGAAATAACCCCCATAGTTTTTCAGCTAAAAAAATTTAAATAAAACTGACAACTTATTTAAAGTATTTTTCCCATGGTATAGAACTCCACTCTACCACCTTGCTCCCTCACCAACTGTCTTCTTGAAATAAAGTCCTGGTTCACCTTAAACTTCCTTTAATTAAACAGCAATAAAACAGAATTACTTCTAATTGGCACTAAATCCTCCTTATCCAAGCATGGCTCAGCTCAACTCGACTCTACTCTTCCTGGTTCTTTGCTTTTCCGTGAGGTCTCTGGCGAGGTTCCAAATGAGCTGAGCCAATACTAAAATGTGATGTCAACAGACTGCCAGCCACTGATTGGCAGAGTGTGTCACTGGAGTAATGACCTTAAAATTCCCGAAACATGCGTTAATCTCCAACATTTAGTAAGGAGATTTTGAAAATCTCAATATTTAACAGAGGAGTCTGGTGTATTTGGTGACAACACTGCCAAAAGCTGTCAAATCACAACTAGTTCCGCCATTAGTTCAGTGACTGTGTCAGACAGAGTCTGCTGCACTCTGGTCATGCAGGAAGAACTAAACTAATCTTTTTAATTAACTTATTCTAATGATTCAGTACACCAAAAAAATCTGTCATAAATAAAACGATGTCATGGCAGTTTTATGGAATCGTGCTATGATGACCCCGCTCATCTTGAGGAGGTACTATAGCAATGGAAAAATGACGTTACTGACACCAAACTAAGTAGGAGTAGAGTACTACTAGAGTATAGCCAAGTAGTCCTAGAACTGTACTGTATAATGGAAAAGTGCCATTAAAGCCTAATTGCAGCAGATAAATGGGTGTGAATAGATGAATGGCAAAACTGTACTGTGAATGGTCTTCAAGACTAGAAATGTGTTATATACAGTAACTAAAAACCATTTACTAATATTATATTGTGTATTTTACTTGACTTGAGCAATCAGTGAAATCAGTGGAGAGAAAAAAACTCCCTTTTAACACGAATAAATCTCTGGCAGAACCAGACTCAAGGATGTGCAGCATCTGCCTTGACTTCTTGGGGTGAAATTGGAGAGAGAGAAGAGGTTGGGGGTAGAAAGGGGATAAAGAAAGGCCTGGTCCTCACCTGTGGTCCCGGAGGTGGTCCTGTCGTCTGAAGGCCTTATGACAGATATCACATGTATACGGCCTCTCATCCGTATGTGTTCTCTCGTGGATCAAAAGATTGTAGGACTTGGTGAAATGACGGCCACAAAACTTACAGACAAACTCTTTCTTGGTTTTGGAGGGCAGTCGGCCCTGACTTGACTTGCGTTCTGGTGTGGAGAGTTTGGTCACATCCACGAGGCAGCCTAGACCAACTGAGGCTGTGTGGTGAGGTGAGGCTGCAGTAGCAGCACCTGTCACACTCAGGTCTTCTGCCTTTAACTGATCATCCTGGGTAGCTGCTGCTGCCAGGTTGGCAAAATCAAAGCGGGGCTTGGACTTTGAGTCCTGCAGCAGTCCTGATGTACCCTGCTTGGACTGCCAAAGGTGAGGGAATATGGGGATGGAGGCCATGGAGGAAAACTGGGCAGGCAGTTTGGAAATTGTGCATGGGGGCAGAGCTAGAGATGGACAGCCAAGGGTCCACTGGTGAAGATGGATGGAGTGTAGGGCACTAAAGCTGTAGATGCTGTGGAAATGATCTGTTGGCAGCTGGAGGCCCATGGAACTCTGGAGGAGGGAGTAGTTGGCCAGCTGGAGAGATGGGTGGAGAGGAACTGGCGCTGGCAGAGTCTTGCTGCCCATGGCTACACAAAATCCAGCAGGTCTTCTGGAATAGACAAAAGGCATGATGCAGATGAAAATATACAACTTGACTAATCACAAGGAATGTGTTATGTGTAATGCTTATACTAGAAAAAGTATTTAAAGACAGCCAGTGAGGTCACAACATGTGAATCTATAATTCATCTTCATATTCCCATCTCATGGAAGAAAAAAGTGCTTAAGCAAGAATGAATTTAAATGTTTTTGTTTTTTTAGTGCAATTTCTAAATTTGTGTATCTAGCACTGTCAGCTTGCAGAAAAAAGACAGGGGGTCGCAACCTGGTTGGAACAAGGGACTTTCTGCATAGAGTTTTCAAAGTTCTCCCCATGTGTGCATGGGTTTTCTCAGGGTTCTGCAGTTTCCTCCCATTGTCCAAAAACATGTACAGGTTACTTGGACACTCTAAATTGTCCATCAGTGTGAATGTGAGAGTGAATGTTTATTTGCCTGTATGTTGGCACGACAGTGGACTGGCGACCTTTCCATGTGCTTTTGGAAAGTACGTAAGTAACTTACTAGGGGCGTAATAGTACGTATATGTTTTCAAGATATGTTCAGCAGTAACCGTGCTAATGCAGAGCAGAACTTAATCACATTTCCTCGTTTTTCCCGCCGACGCAACATTGTCCCTAATGGTGTGTTTACACCATTAGCATTGTACCAGGTAATTTTTTTAGTACCTGCTCTGGCGAGGTTCCAAACGCGCTGAGTAGGTACTATGCACGTCGCCACACAAGAATCAAGCCGAACAATGTAGAACTGTAGATCAGGTAAAAATACCTAACAATCCTAAAAATGTCGGTTAATCTCCAACAATTACCAGGGAAATGTCTAAAATCTCAATATTTAACATGGGAGTCTGGTGTATTTAGCGCCAGCACTGCTGATCGCAAATGGCATCACAAACCCTGCTGCTGTATTTCAGTCCAGTAACTGTGTCAGATGGAGTCTGTGCTCTGGTCATGGAGGAAGTACTGAACAAATATTATTTAATTAACTGATTCTAATGATTTAGTTATAACTGTTTTACAAGTCACTAGACATTCGGTTGTGTGTCACATGTAAAACAAAGTCACTGCAGTTTCATACAGCCGTGCAGTGATGACTCCGCCCACATTGAGTAGGTACTTTTTTATAGTGGAAAACCAACCTAAACCATGCCGTGCTGAGGTGAGGCCAGGTGAGCTGGGACCATGGTGGAAAAGGGCATTAAGTCTTGCATGTTGTTGTCGAGGCGCTAAAGCAAGTGACTTCAGTTTAGCATCTAACATTAGCCCAGACGAGCCTTATATGGAGAATGCAAGTTTCCCAGTGAAATACAGTAGCAGTGGAGGAAGGCAAGTGAACAGGATGAAGACAACGTGATGTCACTGTTGACATCACAATGTGTCCACCGAGGGTTTCCACACTGTCCAGGCTGACAGGGACTGCACGAATGGCACATTTCCACCAGCTCTACTCGCCTCACCTCGCCTCGCCACGCCACGGCACAGTTTAGGAGCATTTCCACTCCAAAAAAAGTACCTACGCGCCGTTGGCGGAGCCATCAAAACATGGCTATAATGCGACTGCACGAAACTGCTGTGACGTCTTTGTATGCGACACACACACAAACAACAAATGGAGGGCATGGTGGAGACGATGTTGTACTTGCTGCTCGGTCTGAGGCTGTTGTTCAGGTACAGAAGAGAAGAGCGTCAGAAAAGGCTAAAGGCGGCGAGGCAAAAAACTGTCAAACGAGTCACAGAAAAGTTTCGATAGCCATAGAACAGTATGAAGCCAAAGACGACATAGTACGAGACGTAAAGAGACGATGAATGAGGGTAAGCTAATGGTTGCTATACAAGCGTACGTCATTGTAATGCCTGCAAGCGATCTGTATTTATCGTATTCTAGTATTAAATGAAGTATTTGTGTTTCAGACGATTTTGTCGTCTTAAAGGGTTCGCCCCAAACCGTCGGTCTGGGCGGTAAACCGTGCCGCCGAATGGTGGGACACGGCTTTCCGCGGTGGTGTGCCCCCAGAGAAGAGAGTTGCTATAGCACTGTGTAAGCTGGCTACTGGCTCAGAGTACCGTACTATCGGGCATCTTTTTGGAGTCAGCGTCTCAACTGTGTGTCGGTGTGTGGAGGACTTCTGTACTGCAGCAGAGACGTTGTTGGTGCCAGAGCAAATACGGTTTCCTGATAAGGAGAAGTTCCAGGAAATGGCTGCTTACAGTGAGAACAGGTGGGGGCTCCCACACTGTGTGGGTGCAATTGATGGATCCCACATACCGATCATAGCACTGCAGGACTATCACTGTGACTACTTCAACCGTAAAGGCTGGCACTCCATCATTCTTCAAGGAGTTGTTGAAGGAAAGGGGCTTTTCTGGAATGTGTTTTCTGGACTGCCAGGGAGCTGTCATGATGCCAGGGTTTTGAGACACTTCCTAGCTCACACCAGGAACATTGGTGGGGTGAATACTGAAAGTCATGGGGAGACCTATAACAGCGAATGGGATGCACTCACAGCAGCAACAGTCGTTGAGCCTGTCGTGGAAGTGGCACAGGGTGCAGAGGATGGCAGAGATGTACGTGAGGGTTTGATGCGTCACTTGTTGTGAACTACCAAACTGTTTTTGTTATAATCACTGACATGACACTGTTTTCCCTTCTACATTTTAAATAAAAGTTTGTACTGTATGCTTAAATGTCTCTGTTTGATACTTAATTTTGGCCATGCTAAACACTGTTATCGCTGGGAATGCAAGTGTTTAATGTCATACAGTAACTTTAAGAAAAACATGTCCCACACGGAGATCGAGGTGCAGCTGACTTGCACAGCGACACGTTTTGCATATGCCTTACAGCTACTGTGTCCTGGGTCATATATACGATTATAATTACAATTACAATTATAAATGTTTATAAAGAACAATGACAATGAAAAAAGAGAGATTACAGAATACAGAGCAGGAACTGATTGTAAACATGCTGACAAGTTTCAAACTCTTCTTTGGTCAAGACAAAAGCTTAGATCGGGTTAACGATTAATGAATATCAAGATTCTTGTCGATAAATAATCAATTGGTTCAGCACCACACCACTGATGCATATTACCATTACACCGCTGACTCTTCCTACCAGTGTGGGTGAAAAATGAATAGTCTTGATGCAAACACATAACACACATTGTTGTTTATTAACCAGAAAATATCAAAATAGTGCAACACAGCAAAAAAAGTGCGAAATAGCAAGTGCAAACTGTACAGGGCATGGTGGAGACGATGTTGTACTTGCTGCTCGGTCTTACTCCCTTCTGTCCTAGGACAGAAGGGTCGCAGAAACAAGTCAAGGGTTTCTGCGACCTACTGCCTGGACAAGCTGCCCTAGCACTGCAAGGAATGCTTGGTTGAATGCAGCTTTTTTAGTGCTTATGGCAGCTTCTTGCTCCCTTGCCATACGGGACTCGTCCAGCAACATCTGAGTATGCCAGTCTCGCTGGGCCCGGTTCCGTTACTGCTGCAGGTCGTCATCCGCCTGCATCTCAGCTAGGATGCTAACGAGGTTGTCCTGGTGTGTGCTGTTCCTTTTTCTCCTTCCTAGATAGCAATGTAGACAAGTAGATATTGGGTTATCAACACAGTGGATTAAAAAGGAATACATGTGCAGGTAACAGCAATGTAGTGTTAAATATGTTTATTATTTCTTACCGGTGTGAACATGTAGCCATGTTCTACTGTGCGTTTGAGGCGACGCCAGTAGCGGAGAGGAAGCAGCCGATGGCTCTGCTGTGGAATCTTCACTGATGGAGACGGGACCCTCCTCGCATGTGGAATGGGATTCTTGAACAAAGAAAGTGCACACATACGCTATAATTACATGCACAACACTTTATGGCAACACGTACAAACAACATATTACACAATATTAGAACAAGTTTAATTCATGAGATGTACTCTTGAACTGAAATGAATGAAATATGTATTTTACACGAGGTTTTGTTGTCATTTCATAAGCGAATGTAGCTAGCAGACATTGCTAACTAGCTAGCTAGTTACGTTCCCATGTATACAGACACAGGTAGCCGACTAGCTAGCTTGTCGGCTAAATGTGCGTCTCACTGCGGCTGCACGCGTTACTTTTAAAATATCTTTCTTTACGCGAGTTTGTTCTCAGCAGTAGTTAAACGTAGCTTTTTAAAAAAACACTTACCATCCTCCACCATCGCCTCCAACAAAGACGTGGCCGTGTCGAAGCCACCCTCTCTCCCTCGGTTGGCCGGCCGGTGCCCGTAAATTCCGTCCATTTGGTCGAACCACCTCCAAGTTTTGCGGTTCGACCCGCTCCTCTCGTTATGGTCCTTTATTGCCTTATAATCGCTCTTTAGCTTCTTAAGCTTCTCCCGGCACTGTTGTTCCGAGCGGTGGTAACCGTGAGCGGCTTTTACATACAAATACACTTTTACATTCCTCGTGGCTCCATCCAGCTCTCTCTGGATCAGTAGTGGCTGCGTATATTCCCCCGACCGCTAACCCGACGTCGGCATGTTACGTCATCCCCTCTCCAATAGCTGGACATACTGACTGCGCAACCCGAGTGCTCTCATTATAATCTCGGGTGACTTCAACCACGTCTCCATTAAAAAAACATTCCCGAAATTCACCCAGTATGTGACCTGTAAAACCAGAGGAGAAGACCCTGGACCCGCTGTATGCTAATATAAAGGACGCATACACCTCCTCGTCCCTTCCCCCGCTGGGAAGATCAGATCACAACTTGGTGCTTCTCACCCCCTGCTATGTGCCTCTGGTGAAGTGGCTGCCTGCGACCACAAATACAGTGAGGACATGGTCAGATGACTGCTATGAGGCACTGCAGGGCTGTTTCGAGGTGACTGACTGGAATGTACTCTGTGAGCCACATGGAGAGGATACTGATGGGCTTACTGAGTGCATTACAGACTACATTAATTTCTGTGTGAACAGCATCGTCCCAGCAAGGACTGTGCATTGTTATCCAAATAACATGCCTTGGGTAACAAAAGACATTAAAGCCATACTCAATCAGAAGAAGTGGGTGCAGAGGAGCTGAGGGACATTCAGAGGGACCTCAATAACAAAATCAAAGAGGCTAGGGATGGCTACAGAAGGAAGTTGGAGAAAACTTCACCAGAATAACACAAGGGAGGTCTGGAGTGGTATGAGGACCATCACTGATTTCAGACCAACTAGCAGTGGAGCTGATGGCAGTGTGGCTTGGGCTAATGAGTTAAATCTGTTCTTCAATAGGTTGGACACCTCAGCCCCGGCCGCCGCTGGCTCTCCTGTTGATGGTCTCCAGCCACAACCAATTGTGACCTCCCCTTCTCCTCCTGATAGCACCTCATCCAACTTTATGAGCCCCTCACACCCATCCCCCACTTCTCAAACCTCCTCTGGCTCTAACTTTGGACTCCAACTCCTCCCTCAATCTGCTCTGTTTTCACCGCTTCATGTTAGGAGACAGCTGAGCAAACTCCCTGCTGGTAAGGCTGTAGGCCCTGATGGTGTCAGTCCACGGGTCCTCAGAGCCTGCGCTGGACAGCTCTGTGGAGTGCTTCATTGTGTCTTCAACATGAGCCTGAGCCTCCAGAGAGTTTCTGTGATATGGAAGACATCCTGCCTCGTTCCAGTGCCTAAGACGCCAGAGCCCACTGTTTTCTCGGACTACGGACCGGTGGCACTGACGTCATATATCATGAAGACCCTGGAGAGACTCGTCCTGGAGCAGCTCAGGCCTATGGTCAGGCCGCATCTGGATCCCCTCCAGTTCGTCTACCTACATACCTACGCCTTATTGCCTATTTTACTGTTTTATTTATATCTATATCTTATGCCTTCTTTCCACTGCTGTATTTCTATTTCACTTTGCACGGAGCATCTGGAACAAAAACAATTTCCACCCAGGGATTAATAAAGTATTCTGATCAAGCCTGTGACCCACTGACATCACCAAACTTTTGCATTCTTCTGCTGTGATGCTCCTCCAGGCTTTCACTGCAGCCTCTTTAAGTTGTTTGTTTTGGGGGTTTACTCCCTTCAGTCTCCTCTTAGCAGGTAAAAGTGTGCTCTATAGGATTTAAGTGTGGACATTAACTTGGCTAGTCTTAAAGCTTCCATTCTTGCCCCTGATGAACTCCTTTGTGTGTTTGGGGTCGTTATCTTGCTGCATGATGAAGGATCTCCCAATCAATTTGGTTGCACTGTTCTTTAAATTGGCAGACAAAATGTTTCTGTAGACTTCTGAGTTCATTTTGCTGCTGCCATCATGTGTTACATCATCAATGTAGATTTTTTAACCCTTCCCAGAAGAAGCCATACAAGCTCAAGCCATGCCATTAACGTCACCGTGTTTCACAGTTGAGCTTGTATGTTTGGGATCATTAGCAGATCATTTCTTCTTCAAACTTTAGCCTTTCCATCACTTTGGATGGCATGCACAGGTAGACACTAGGTGGTGCCGTAGCCCTCTGGACCAAGCAAGTGCCCTTTTGAAAGTGTGTTGTTATTTTAAACAGTGTATGTGGCCCATGCTAACATGATCATCTATAAATTCCCTTCCTTCTCCGCCGCACCCACCTCTCTTCCTTTGTCAACGTGAACGTGCAGAGCAGGCACAAACAGAGGCGCGTTGCAGCAGCAGTGCACATCTGTAGCCTGCACACACCTGCTCCCGGCCCTGTTCCAGCAGCCAGGTAACACATGAAACGAGTCGAGTGTATTGTTTGCCCCCTAAGCCTCAGTTGCCAAGCTATAACTTGCATTTGTTTGTCTCTGTTGTGAAGTAGCCTCTCTCATACAGCGCCACCACAGCTGAGCATAAATTAGCCAACTCCGCACTTGCTTAACAAGCTAGACGCTAGCTAATCACTGATATGACGTGATGACCACCACATAAGTAATGTCGGTAGAGTTTGTCATTGAATCTATCAGTAGGTTTACATTAGGCTACATAATTAACACATAGGCTTAACTATGCTCACTCTTGCTCACTAGAGAATGAGCATTGCCACTCTCTAAAGTTTAGAGTGGCAATGCTCACTCTTCACTCACTCATGATACTTTGTACACCTTTAGTTCTTAACATGTTGACATAAATAAATATGTAATTACATTGTTTGTTTGTTTTATAAACTCTCACTGCTATAATAAGGCAGCCAATAGTTCCACATTCCACACCAAGTGCCAAGTGTTCCAAGTGCCCTTATTTTTACACTGAGCATCTGCCCCCCAAAATGTCTGTGCACGCCACTGGTCTCACCATCCATAAAACTCTGTCCCAGAATTGTTGTTGTACTTTTTGGCAAATTCAAGCCTGGCCTTCCTATTCTTCTTGTTAATGAGAGGTTTGCATCTTCTTGTGTAGCCTCTGTACATTTGTTCATGAAGTCTTTTGTAAACAGTAGAATGTGATACCGTCACTCCTGCCCTCTGCTGATGTCACTAACAGTTGTTTTAGGCTCTTTCTTTACAGCTGTCATAATGTTTCTGTCATCAACTGCTGATGATTTCCTTGGTCTACCTGTTTGACATCTGTTGTTTAGTACACCAGTGGTTTCTTTCTTTTTCAGGACATTCAAAATGGTTGTACTGGCTATGGCCAATGTTTGAGCAACGGCTCTGATTGATTTCCCATTTTCTCTCAAATTCACAATTGACACTCTCTCTGGTTTTCATGTCGGTTCCACAGTCTGCACATGCAAAACATATCCTACCCAATCTGAAACTGAGCGTAGACATTCAGTGCTATTTATTGTTTGAATTAACAATGTAATAGGACACACCTGGGCAACACAACACACCTGTCAGTCACATGTTACAATACTTTTGATCACCTGAAAAATGGGTGGGTTCAAATAAAAGGTGATATCTTTTATGTTGTGTATCAGATCCAGATATAAATATCTGGAAGTAAAAGCTGAAATGTTCATCTTGTTTTGTTTTCAGTCTATGGCAAAAATAAAGGAATTGGCTTCACTGGCTGAAATTAGCCTCTAGTTGGTTGCACGAAAGCCATGGCGTTACCACGGTGACCTATTCTTTAGGATATGTCAATCCTGCTGCTCAATCCGTTCAGTCAGCTGTCACTCTCAGTGTTTTACACATTGTTCATGATCTTTTTGATGTTTCTACCTTTGTTTTATTTACCTGCATTAGAGTTCTCAAAATATGGAAATGGGTTGGGTAGGGCCGGTCCTCGGGCTTCCTTTTTACCACTCATAAAATACATTTCTTGCAGGTTGTAAATGATATGGTGTTTGTTGTGAATCATTGCCGTTCCCGTGTGTCATGATCTGTCACCTCTGTTAATTATCTTGTTTTGTTTCTCCCTTCATGTTCCATGTCTTGTCTTCCTGTTTTATTTTGGAAATCACTCACCCTTGTCTCTGTTTCAGGTTCCTGTCTACCCCGCCCCCTTCCTTGTTGGCGTGCACCTGATCCCTGATTGTGTCTACTACACCTGCATCCTATCACTCCCTAATCAAGCACTGCTTATATTCCCCTCTGTGTCTTGTCTCATCGCCAGTTCGTTGTAGTTTATAGCTCACGTTCCAGCACTCTTTTTCACAGTCATAGTCTCGTCTTCTCGTGTTTTTGAACCTTGCCTGCCTTTTTTGACCTTGCCTTTTTGCCTGACGTTTTTGTACCTCTGCCTGATCTCTTTGACCTCCCGTGTACCGAACCTCTGCCTAGTATTAAACTCTGTTACTGACTGATTCGTGTTCTGAGTCCTGCCTTTGAGTCCCATGTTCTGCTCAGCCGTAGTTCATGACACCGTGTGGTGAAGTGTAAATTTGGCTGCCTGCTTGATGGAGAGAGGCAGACCTGACGACGCTGCGTGCGTAACCCCCGACACTTTGGGCATGTTACTGTCATTTTTGGAGCACTTTTATGATGCTCAGCGTGAATTGGAGGGGCACAAATATCCCACTCTGCTTCTTGTGCTGCTATGGGCATCACTGCCAGCAAACAGAGAGTGCACATGCCATTGACACACATCTGGCAGCCGTGAGCCAACAGCATGCAGTCGGGGGAAAAATGTTGTTTTGATGATTAGAAACAGCTGCATTTGTAAGTGACAAGAGCAATTACTATATAAAATACTCATAATAATATATATATAATCGTAATATTCATGTCATCTCTGGTGTTTGTGTCACAATGATGTTTTAGACGACAAAGCTCTGATACTACAGATTTTTTGACAGGACAAGTACCTGCATGAGATTATTGATTAATTATCTGGTGATCATATCCAAAATCAATCATCACACAGCACAGAGCCATGGACTCACCACAGATGATCTGACAGGGATTATTATTATTATTTTTGCAAGGCGCATTTTCTTATCTTCACATGGATAACTGGAAAATATAAATAAACCATGATTTACCACATCAGAACTGTATTTGATAAAATCAGTGGTTCATGTATTTATCCTACTGGCCATAAACTGCTATAACATAAATGTCATTCTATAAGAATATTAATCAGTAATTTCACAAATCTTACAGTTTTCACTCGTGATTGGTCAATGGACTGAACTCAGATCTAGAGCTGGACTTGGACCAAAAAATGGACCCGGCATTTTTGGCCATGGCAGCCCACCATGATTATTCATACGATGCAGAGGCACATGACATACCAGAGGATATATGCGCACATTGTGTTGTTAAACTAAAATAAAGCGTACATGGAAGAGATTAGACATGTTAAAAAATTGATACGCTCTTTCACTACTTACAGAGACTTTCATCCTGGGAGAAATGGCCACAGTGGCACAATTCCCATCTTGAAGTAATTGTCAAAGAAACTCTTTTCTGTCAATTACTTTCTGGATTCTCGAATCTCGAGTATTCTTTTGTCCATAAAACGTAGTTAAAATGTTGAATAATGTTGATCAGTTTTTAACCTGAAAATCATGATGTTCTCAAATGTCTTCTCAGGTTTTTAATGATTTTGAAACCAGAAAATCAGAAAAGCAAGCAGTAAGCTTGTATTAATTGTAAAAAAAAAAAACCCTCTAAAATCAACTAATTGATTATCAAAATATGTGATGATTAATCTAGTCATCGATTAACAATCAAGTAATCGAATAATAGCAGCCCTACTGGTTACCTACCAATGATTAATCATCCGTTTCAGCAAAGCAATATTTCACAATATTATGTTATAAAAATAACTGTAAGCTGTAACACCTGCAAACTATAACTTTATGGCAAGCTAAAATAACACTGTAAATTGGACAACAAGTCTACTTATAGCATTATTTGAAAACAAAGGCTATTAATGCATTCGCTCTCACACACACACCTCTTCTATCTGTCGACTTGCACCATAACGCTGTGTGACACTCCTCCTCCCCCTTTGCACTCATGGGACTGCTTCTGCATAGTTTCGATTATTCGATGGCACTAACGGCCCTGTGCCCCCTGCTGAGGTGGAACTTGTGGCGGCAAACAGATCTGTAATTTTTGCTCCAGACAATCACTTCTCTCCAATTCTGGCTGAACTCAAATAGCAAAATTTGATAACCTGGGGAGGGGAGGGGCAGGTCGAGGAGGGAGGGGAGGGCTGAGAGCTTTCATTGGACTAGACTAATGTCCTTCAAGAAAATTAACCAATGGGCCATGTTTCATGTCTCAAATACCGTTGCGGTCGTTAAAAATTATTTATAATATACTTTTTTGATTAAATTATGACAGCCCCGGGCCGGCACAAAAATGTGTGTCGGCCCACATCAAACTTCCTCCAGGAAACATGAAGGAGATTTTACACTGCAGAGTGAACTTTTTTTTCAAATGCAAATTGCAAATATGATGATTTCAGTCGAGCAGTGGTAAGCAATGAGCTCAACAAAAAGTTTTTTTTTATGTATTTGTAGGATACCACTGCTTCTTTTACGTGAAATTCTGATGTATCAAACCTGTTTTCGCAAGTCTAGTTTCTACACATCCTGACTAAGATACTGCCATGAAGTTTTTTCAAACGTTTTAGAAGTCCCTTAAAGTTACAGTTTGTAATATTTCTGGGGCTATATTAGCCAAAATCGAATTTACTGTCCATAAAAAGGACACCTGTGTTGTATAATCGCTCTATAATAATTATTATATGATTTTTGTGACCTTAGAAAAAGCAATTTATAATAAAAAAGCATGGGCCGCTACCTCAAAGTCCTCCATAATCACCACATGCCATGTTTCTACAGGAGCCTACATGGACAAACACAGGTAATGTTGCGCTGGGAAAGCCAACTTGAGCCACGAAGAAGAAATTATGTCACGTTACCAAGGAAGAACGTTGTAGTGGAAGGAGAATGTGCTGAGAGGTGTTAAATACACCATGTAATTTTATTGTGTTGCTGAAGAAAGACCACGAGCCCCTGAATCCACGCCACCAAAGAAAAGGAAATACGGCGCCGAAAAACATGTTTGTGGCAGATGCCAGGAGATAACAAGAGTAAACATCGCTGTTACCAAGTGGAGTCACTGGGACAGACGTTTACAACTGATGTTGCGTGTTTTCTGCTGAACAGGTAATTTCACATACTTATCTCAATGTTACGTGTAGTTTTATATCTGTAAGTAGAATACAGGGCAGTGTTTTTGTTTGCATTTCATGCGTATAGTTTAGAGTTACTCATTGCGCGGCTCGCGAGCCACATGCGGCTCAACAAGCTATAATTGGTGGCTAGCGTGGTAGCTTCCTATGTGGCCAATACATTTTTTCAAATGTGCTTCATAAACATACAACACTCAACTACAAAAACGCAGACATCTGAATTATACTTCTCCCTTAACCCAAATAATGAAGGTGAAAGGAAGTTATTAAGCCTTAATGGTGCTTCCTAAAGGAGGCATTGTCGGGGCTTCCAGGTTGGATGCGTAACAAGATGGCAGCATAGAGCGGAGCTCCTGAGTCGAGTAGATAAATCCCCCCCCCAAAACCAAGAAATATTTGAAAACGCGATTTTTTCTTTAAAAGTAATGCCCGGGGGATGAGGACAGAGAGGTCCGAGGCGAACAACGATGCCCAGGTTGAACACGAGGTGGAGAGCGAGCCTCAAAAGAGAAATGGAAGAGAATCTCACAAAGTTTGGATATGAAAAGACGAGGTAAGGCTAGATTTGCCGGGTTTAAAGAAGAAATTAACAAGAAAATTGAGCGAAATGCCGAGGAAGTTCGGCAGTGGAAGGATATCACAGAGGCAGAGGGACGAGTGGCGGACTTGGAGGAGTGGAGCACAGAGGCGAAGGAGGCGATCATCACTTTATTACAACAACAGGAAAAACTACAGGAGAAGTTGACTGAAGTAGAAGGACACGGAAGATGCTGCAGCCTGAGGATTTACAACGTGGCTGAGAAGGAAAGCAAGTCCGTGCCAGAGCTGGTGGACGCACTACTTCGGCGCAAGCTGGAATTGGCGGCGGGAACCGAGTTGCACATTCAATGGGCGCACAGGAGCTTCGGTAGGAGACCCCCACCTGGAGCATCCCCAAGGTCTATAGTGGTTGACTTTCTGAAATACGGGATGAAAGAAAACATCCTGGCTAAAGCATGGAAAATCGAAGTGGATGGGAGACGAATATTTTTTGACCATGATTATCCAACCGAAGTGATGAAGAAGCGCAAATCATACACCGAGATTAAAGAGATTCTGCAAGAAAAAAAGATCCGCTTCCAAACTCAGAATGAGTTTGGAAGATCATGTGGGTCACGTGGGTGAGAGAACTTCACCCACATGACCGTGATTACACCCTCTACTTGGCCCTCCATTGTATGTACTCCAGGATCCACTTTTTCCTTATGAATAAGGGTGATATGCATAGAGTAATGGAATGCTGGATAGGGGTAGCTGATAGGGGTAAATTGGAATTTCTTATATAATACTGAGAAAATTTGGTTTCAATGAACAATCAGTTAACTGTATTAGATCAATATACCAGGAGCCCAAGGCAAGGATCAAAATAAATGGTAGTTTGACGAAACAATTCAGTTTAGAAAGGGGAACTAGACAGGGATGTGGCCTCTCCCAAGTCTCTTCGCATTATTCATCGAGCCGTTAGCTCAAATGATTAGACAGGAGGAAGAAGTCACAGGTGTGAAGTTAGGAGGGGAGGAACATAAAATAGGATTATTTGCAGATGACATACTGCTCTTTTTGAAAATCCCAAACAGAAGCTTTCCTAAACTAATGAGACTCTTAAACAGTTATGGAGAATACTCAAGATACAAAATTAATGTCTCAAAGACACAGATCTTGGCCATAAATTACTCCCCACCACAAGAGATAAAAGACACTTACAAGCTCAAATGGAAAAGTAAATCAATTAAATACCTGGGAGTAAACATTACAAATAGAATAGACAAACTATATGACGCAAACTACAAGAAAATTAACCAAGATATCAGGAGTGACCTGGAAAGATGGTCGATTACTTGCTTGGACCTTAGTTCAAGGATAGAGGCAATTAAGACAAATATTCTACCAAGGCTCCTGTACCTGTTGCAGTCTCTGCCGGTGACAAGCCCACAAAAACAATTCATGGAATGGGACAAGTGGATAGCAAGGTTTATATGGAAAGGGAAGAAGCCTAGGATCCGGTACAAAACCCTACAGCTTCCCAAAGATAAAGGAGGTCTTGCTCTACCAAGCCTAAAGGAATATTTCTTTGAAAAACATAGAACTGGATATGACAGAGACAGAGATGCGAAATCTAATAGCAAACAAAGGATTATTGAAAAAAATAGATAACCGACTGGATATGATAACTAAAACTACGGTAGAAATATGGAATACGGTAGTCGAGAGATATAAACTGGAGAAGGAGACAAAGATCCTGAGTTGGTTTGCTTTTGATCCCAGGTTTATACCGGGGACAACTGACAAAGGCTTCAAACAATGGGCGTACAAGGGAATCACAACAATATACAAATTGACGGAACTAGGTAAGCTTCAGAGTTTTCAGAAGTTAAGGGACAAATTTTGATTAGATGAAAATGAAAGATACCGTTACTTACAAAAAAAGGATTATTTTAATAAGGAAATACGAACCGACAGTGACAATGGAATTGTTTTGGTATTTCAGAAGGCCTACGAGGGGAAAAAGTGCAGAGTAATCTCAGCTTTATACAAGAGTCTGATGCTGTGCAGGGAGTCTTCTTCTTTGTATATTAAAGAAAAATGGGAAAAAGAGTTGGGAGAGCAAATATCAGAAGAAGAATGGTATACCATGTGTAAATCGCAGTTTACGGCCACCAGCTCCAGGGTCTGGAAGGAATTCAATTGGAAAAACTTTGCCAGATTTTTTAAAACCCCCAAAATTAGGAAGGAAATGGCTTCCACACAGCAGCCGTGCTGGAGTATGTGTGGGCAGGTAAATGTAGATCACATACACATATTCTGGTCTTGCCAAAAATTAAACGGGTACTGGGAATAAATATGGCAGAATCTTTAAAAATATATGGGATACCAGATACCCAAAACTTGTAAAATTATGTATTTGGGATATTGGACACATGACCTAGTACTAAAGGAAGACAAATATTTAGTTAAAGCACTTTTATCGGCAAGCAAAAAATTAATCACCAGACTGTGGTATAGAATGGAACCACCGACTAGGGAGCAGTGGGTGTGCACTGTCGAGGAAATATTTGTTATCGAGAGACTCACGCACAGATTAAGACTACAGCAAACACAATTTGGTGAAAATTGGGAAAAATTGACTGATTACAGGAGGACAGAAGAGGACGCCACCACAGGACACTTAGACATTATAATAAGAAAGGGACAGACGATTGCAATAAATGTCGTGGTTTTTTTTACCCTGTGACTGTAACTGTTGAAATTAATAAAAAGGGGGCATTGTCAAACCTGGCAATGCAGCCCGCAGGCCATGTGGCTTTGTTTACAACACTTGACCACAGCGCATGTTTGCAGGCAGGCGACGTTAGCTCTGCTAGAATGCTTGTATCACACATATATGTTAGTTATGGAGGTCTACTTACATATATTAACTTGTTTTCATGGTTAAAATCCTCCTTATCGCTGCAAACGAGCCGATCAAAATATCTCCTCACTGGAGTCAGCCGTCAGCTGCATTTCAGACCAAAACCACACCCCCAGAACGTGGACTGTGTTGTGAATGGCCAGCCAACGTGAGCTTTCCTACTGTCCTGTGATTGGCCAGGTACCTGGAAGTGACGTAATAGGCCAGCTCTCAGATACACAGCTCCCCCTCTGGCACGGTGGATGCTCTGCATCTCAGCAGCTACAACGAGAGTAGTTCTTCTTCTTCTGCGGTTGAATGTACGCAACCGGATGTGCCTGGACTAGTGCCCGCACCGGGAGGCGCTACGGTGGTGAGAGGAGTGGTGAGGATTTCTGATGACAACATCAAACTACAGAAGTGCCGATCCGCTTCGCAGAGCCCAGGAAAACAATACAACACTATTTTCTCAGCAGTGGCTGAACAGTTGTTCTGAAACTTTAGGGTTTCATAAACGAGGTAATGACGCAGATACACACACACAAACGCAGCGTTAATTGGAGCTTCCGGTCTATGTGGCCTTCAATATGAGAGACAAGCTTCCAAGTGACATGCTGAAGGCAGTCAGAGCCTTCCAAAACAAAATAACTGCTCTGTGGATACCTGACTCAGAGCAACAACCTTACGTTGTACGTTTTTTCGACCTAGTCTTGTTGTCCAGACCCTCCCCCACTTTAGAAGGTAACACATTAGCTGCTAAAGTCTGTGGCGTCTATATTTCCAAATACAATTACAAAAAAGTTTCTTGAATCTAGGAAAGAGATTTGGAGGAGGCGGCAAAGGAATATTTTGGAAAAGGTACAATAATTTAGGCAGAACACTCATCTTGGAAGTGTTAAAAAAAAAAAGTTTAATTTTATTAATCCCCTTAGGGAAAGTATTCCTCTGCATTTTGACCCATCCTAGAATTAGGAGCAGTGGGCTGCCACACTGAGTAGCGCCCGGGGAGCATTGGGACTTGGGTACCTTGCTCAGGGGTACCCCAGCCCTTTTTGGCCGGGTGGGGATTTGAACCGGCGACCTTCCGGTTACAAGTCAAGTTCCCTTTCCACTTGGCCACGGGCTGCCAAGTGGAACCATCTTTCAAGTGATTCACAAGTAGATGCAAAAACAGGATTGTCATTGGCTTGAACAATGTCTTCTATTTAGTGAGTGATTTGAATACCTAAGTATGTAAAGCTATTGACTTACACAAGTTGGTGGGTTATTCCTTTCATTCAAATTGCAAAAATAAAGGATTTGGAGGTCTTAAATTTGTATCCGGATATATTGCCGAATCTTTTAATAAGGTCCATAAGTGCTGGAATGGATTTATCCAATTTCTTTTAGAAAAATAATTACATCATCAGCCAGATGATGTTCGACTTGACCTATACATATGCCTGAGATCAGTGACTGTTGTCTTATTGCAATTGCAAAATGCACAATTGCAATCGTAAATAACAAAGGCAATAATGTGCAACCTTGTCTACACCCCCTGTTCAGTTGAATTGGTTTAGATAGATTATTATTAGTAACTATTTCCGAATATGGCTCTCTATATAAAAGTTTCACCCAGTTACAAAAACTATTACCGAGCCCAAACCTATCGAGAATTTCAAACAAGAATGCCCATTCCAACTTGTCAAACGCCTTCTCTGCGTCTTATGACAGGAGGGCTGTATCTGGTACCTCTCTCTGGTTATGTAGAATATTTAAGACCCTTCTTACATTATGAAACCCGATGTCCCAAAATAAATCAATTTTGATGTTTATATATTATTCCAGGTAATAAACTCTCAATTTTTTTGCTAGAATTTTACAAAATATTTATAAATCTGAATTTAGAAGAATTATTGGCCTAAGATTTTAACATTTATCATTGGTCTTTCCAGGTTTAGGGAGAAGTGTGATCAAAGCACCCCTTAAAGAGGGAGGCAGAATCCCTTCCCAAAAAGACAAAAAGGTGCCTTTAATTAAGATTCAAACTTCTTATAAAACTCGATGGGCAGGCTGTCCGGACCAGAGGCCTTCCCAAATTTCATGCCTTTAATTGCCAATTTTTGTTTAGTTTTTTTTAATTTGGAACTTGTAAAATGAATGATCTGTCCTTTAATAAAAGCTTTAAAAGCTTCCCACCTGGTGCTAGCAGACGTTTCAGACACATTCATTGTAAAATATAAATCAATTTGATTTTCAAGAAAAGAGATAAGGTCTGGGTCCCGTAGCCACTGTTGCTTTTTCAGCCCTGGATCCACATATTTCAAGCTATGTGGGCCGTGGTCTGAGACCAGTTTACTGTCATAAGTGCAATCGCTGATCTTAGACATCAGACTAGTAGAAATAAGAAAATAATCAATTTGGGAGTAAAATTTATGCGACTAGAGAGACATGAATAAAATGACACATCAGGGTTTCTATCTCACCACACATCTCTTAGATTTAATGATTTGATGAATTGGTGACTAATATTCCTACTCCTGTTATGAGTCTTGTCTATATGCGACGATCTGTCTTTATGGGGATCCAGTTTACAATTGAAGTCACCTGCTATTATGTATTGACCGTTGGTAGACATCAAGGGATGATAGCATGTAGAACAGATTGTTGAAAAATGTGGGGTCATCATTATTAGGCGCATAAATATTGACCAAATTAAGTCTCTGACATCCCTTGAACTATGAAGTATCTACCTGCTTTATTTGCAATTACATTGGTGATATTATGAGGAATAGTCTTGTGAATGAGTGTCATACAAAGTCAACCTGTCCCAATTCCCAATTAGCAGGAATCAGCATGCCATGTCGAATCCCCAAGCTACGAAGCCTCTGTCTGGACGTGTCAAAACTTTTCTGTTTTTTGTGCTCTATATGCGTCAGGTCTTGGTAGATGTGAACATATTTATCCTTGTAGAGAAGTTGCTTTTTAGCTCTGGCTACTCTCAGTACGGCCACCTTATCTCTGTCATTCAGGAACCTCATTATGACTGCTTTTGGGATTTTGGTTCGGACCGGAGTGATGGGCTCTCTCCAGAAAAACAGCAGACGTTAGTGTTGTGGTGCCAAGTGACTCTGGTATCCACTTCTAAAGAAAGCCACAAGTATCTCCCCCCTCTGTCTTCTCTGGTAGGCCAACCAACCTCAGGCTGGATCTTGCCTCATGGTAGGGTGGCCATACGTCCGGATTAAGGCCGGACAGTCCGGAAATTAAAATGCCTTGTCCTCCTTTTTGGAGTTGCACCTGAACGCAACGCTGCATATCGTCCAATGGTGTAAGACTTTCAGTTAAAAAAAAAGAGATTGGTTAAAAATGATTGGCTAAAAGTGGTGTCACTCAATTCACTGCATTAATGTTCTGCTTTGTGGCACTGCACTTTGCAAGACAGATGTATTGAATAAATACAAATACTGTGAACAAATACTTTTCAACTTCTCAGGAATATTTTTTCCTCTTCTGTTACACATCATGATATATCATAGATACATTGTCTTGTGATGAACAGAGTATCTCAGAATCACTGTATCATGATACCATCGTTATCATGGACAAAATTGTATTGTCATGGGGAGTACACTAGAGTTGTATGTTGCGATTTTAAATGCCGCAAAGTGTCCTCCTTTTTAGTGTTGCGGAAATGGCCACCCTACCTCATGGGCCGTGGCTTTATCTTGCAGCTCTCTCTTCTCATGTTCAAGTTTACTGACCTTAGCTTGGAGTGTAACCACCTCGTCCTCCTTGCTGGAAATGCAGACCTCTGCTCTCGTAACATGCTCTGTGCAGAGGCTTATCTCCTTTCCCACTCCGTTAATTGCACTCATTACTCCATCAAACCTGTCTGAGAAATAACCCTTCAGCCCTTTGATGGCTTCAAGGATATCTTTGCTTGCTATCGCGTCTCACCTCTCACTAGCTTCCCCACTAGTCTTAGCAGAGCCACAGAGCGACATTTTTGCTTGTTTGCGTGACTTCGGTCTGTTAATTTTGGTTGTTGCAGGCAATTTTCTGTCTATTGCCAAAGCCAACCACGTTACTCACTTTTCGTGGTTGTAAATTAAATTTCAAACATTTTTCCATCATTTTTTTTTCAAAGTTAAGTGGAGGGTAGAAACAACAACGCTGTCCAGCTCGTCGCCATTACTGTACGTCCTGAGAAAGGTTTTTTAATGTAAAATAGAGTCAAAAAAGAACTGAACGATAACACTTCAGTTGGAATTCATAATTATAGGTCCATAAGTAAACTATGTTTTAACAGTTTGATCCATATTCTCATCTCCAGTTTCTGTTTCACACTTTTCTCCACCCATTTCAACCAGCGTGAACACGTTTCTTCACCTCTTTTCCACAATCTCCACTGCTCTGGACGGTTGACCCTAAATACTTAAAATCCTCCACCTTCTTTACCTTCATTCCTCTCCTTTCTAGAGCATATCTCCACCTCTGGAGCTTTTCCTCCACCTGGTCTCTGCTCTCACCACAGATCACAATGTCATCTGCAAACATCATAGTCCATGGAGATTTCTGTCTAACCTCATCTGTCAGTCTGTCCATCACCACTGCAAACAAGAAGGGACTCAGAGCCGAACCCTGATGTAGTCCCACCTCCACCTTGGACTTCTCTGTCACACCTACAGCACACCTCACCGCTGTCTCACAGTTGGCATACATGTCCTGCACCAGTCTAACATACTTCTCTGCCACTCCAGATTTCCTCATACAGTACCATAGTTCCTCTCTCGGCACCCGGTCATAGGCTTTTTCCAGATCTACAAAGGCACAATGCAGCTCCCTCTGACCTTCTCTGTATTTCTCTACCAGCATTCTTAAAGCAAATACTGCATCTGTAGTACTCTTTCAAGGCATGAAACCATACTGTTGCTCACAAATACTGACTTCTGCTCTCAGTCTAGTTTCCACTACTCTTTCCCATAACTTCATTGTATGGCTCATCAACTTTATTCCTCTATAGTCACTGCAATTCTGAACATCTCCCTTATTCTTAAAAATGGGCATCATCACACTTCTTCTCCATTCCTCAGGCATCCCATCACTCTCTAAGATCCTGTTGAATAGTCTAACCAGAAACTCTACTGCCTCCTCTCCTAGACACTTCCATACCTCCACAGATATATCATCAGGACCAACTGCCTTTCCATTCTTCATCCTCTTCAATGCTCCCCTCACTTCATCTTTACTAATCTCTGCTACTTCAAGGTTCACAGTAATCACCCCTTCTACCCTTTGCTCTCTTTCATTTTCCTCATTCATTAGCTCTTCAAAGTATTCTTTCCATCTTCCCATTACTTCTGTGGCACCTGTCAACACATGTCCCTCTATATGCTTAATCACCCAAACCTGCTGGACAACTTTCCCATCTCTATCTCTCTGTTTTGCCAACCTGTATAAATCATTCTCTTCCTCCTTACTTTCCAACCTAGCATACACGTCATCATACGCCCTTTGTTTGGCCTTTGCCACCTCTACCTTTACCTTGTGCTGCATCTCCCTGTACTCATGTCTGCTCTCTTCAGTCTCCTCAGTGTCCCACTTTTTCATGCTAACCTCTTTCTCTTTATATACTCCTGCACTTCCCCATTCCACCACCAAGTCTCCTTATCTACTTTCCTTCCAGACGACACACCAAGTACTCTCCTACCTGTCTCCCTGATTACATTAGCTGTAGTTGTCCAGTCATCTGGGAGCTCTCCCCGACCAATCCAGTATGGAAGTCATAGGTTTGATTCGCATATTTGGTTTTGGCACAAGTTTTACGCCAGATGCCCTTCCTGACGCAACCCTCTGCATTTATCCGGGCTTGGGACCGGCTCAAAAAGACACTGGCTTGAGACCTCCTAAGGCTGCATTTGACCTCTTAAGGCTGCATTGCATGGTCATTGGCATGCGTTAATATTTCTGCTTTCTCTCTCCCTCCTTCTCTCTCATGTTCAGAAATTAACGCTGCGTTTGTGTGTGTATCTGCGTCATTACCTCGTTTATGAAACCCTAAAGTTTCAGAACAAACAGTTCAGCCACTGCTGAGAAAATAGTGTTGTATTGTTTTCCTGCGCTCTGCGAAGCGGATCGGCACTTCCTTAATTTGATGTCGTCATCAGAAATCCTCACCACTCCTCTCACCACCGTAGCGCCTCCCGGTGCGGGCACTAGTCCGGGCACATCCGGTTGCGTACATTCAACCGCAGAAGAAGAAGAACTACTCTCGTTGTAGCTGCTGAGATGCAGAGCATCCACCGTGCCAGAGGGGGAGCTGTGTATCTGAGAGCTGGCCTATCTATTACGTCACTTCCAGGTACCTGGTCAATCACAGGACAGTGGGAAAGCTCTGGTTGGCTGGCCAATCACAACACAGTCCATGTTCTGGGGGTGTGGTTTTGGTCTGAAACAGCGCAGCTGACGAGAGCTTCAGTGAGGAGATATTTTGATCGGCCCGTTTGCAGCGATTAGGAGGTTTTTAATCATGAAAACAAGTTAATATATGTAAGTAGACCTCCATAACTAACATATATGTGTGATACATGCATTATATGTCACCTTTAACAATCGTAAACCTTTGGCTACCATATATGTCTATGATCTATTCAATAACAATATACACAACTTGTAAACGTGTCTTTATACAGAACCTCATCTGTTGATACGGTCACAGATGACAAGGACGGCATTTGATTGGCAGAGGCCACTGTAGCTCTTAGCTCTCATTTCTGCATTGTAAATTTCAGTCTGGCCTCTAGAAATCTAGAAATCGCCTCACTAGAAATTACATACTTGCCCTTTAGGAAAATCAGCATTTTTCACTTAAGACACAGGAATTGCATCTATTGGTGTCTGTTTGTGCAAACTTGATAAATCCAAACAAATGATTTCAAACACCAAATTCACAAAACACATTTTAACTTACTAATGGAGATCAAGGAGATCTATGTGCATTGATTGCTTATTGCTGATATTCTGTAGGGAGGCAGCGGTTTTCAGTAGGCGTGCAACGGTTCAACAAGCCCACAGTTTGGTTTGTATTGCGGTTTTAGGTCAGGTTCAGTTTCAACATTTGAAAGATTCACAAATGAACAACTGAACTTAACTGAAATGCCTGGATAATTCTGGTGTAAATGGACATTCACGTTAGATGTGTTACCATGAGCAGACTTGACTCGCGTTAAACAATGCTTTTACTCCGTTACTGCCACAGTTGACACTAATGGAGCCACAGGGTGAATTTAATAGATGACAGTGCGGCCTGGAAAGTAGGATTTATGCTGACATTAACACTGTATTGTTTGTTTTGTTTCCATCGCCACTAACATTGCATGATGCATCATTCCTATCGCGACATTTAATTGGACAGCTAATGCTGCATTCACGAAAAATGTAATGTACCGAAATATTGCGGTTTATGTATTGAATGGCTCGTTTTTTTATGGTTTGATTGCACCAGTTTTCAGAACATCACAAAATGTGGTTGTTGGAGAAGCTCGTCTAACAAAGGTAAATTAGTGAACTTACACTCAAATGTGAATTTTATTTAATGCAGATTTTATTTGGTGAGCATTTTGATAACTTGCTTTTTTGTGTCCCTCCTGGTAGCCATGTTTTAAATGAGGTGAGAATCGGTCTCCAGTACAACAGGCGCACACAGCTCAAAAGTCAGATAATGTGTCAGTACATAGTACAAAAATGAACTATTCCTTTAAGACACGTGTTGGCACAGGTACGCAAAACAGTTGGCAGGACTAAAGCACACACAGACGAGATAGACAAAAACAAAGCTCTCTCTCTCTCTCTCTGTGTGTGTGTGTGTGTGTGTGTGTGCAATGGGTTCCTATTCCCAGAAACCTAACATGCCCAGGGCTGTTGAGGGCAGAGAAACAGACTGACATTGTTCAGCAAGAGAAATACTTGTTACCTGTTTGAGCTGTTAAATCAGGTTTGATTAGCCAGAAAAAAACAATAGACAATAATGTTTCTTTGTCTGAGGCAGACATGATGGACAGCAGTCACAGCACCTCCACATCCCACAGGCCACTCCGCTCATCGTCTCTCAAAGCAGACCTCTTACATTGCCCATCCACTACTGTTGCATGCTCAAGGATTTTACTTAACTTTTTACATTTATAAACCACTGCTGTTTACTAAGATATATCCTCTGCCATTACATTGAAACTTGTTTGTTTTAATGTTGTGACTGATTAGTGTGTATCTAACCGACAATTTATTCTTCAGTTAATACATTGTTGTTATAGGAAATATTATTTTAATAAAAAAAAACAAAAAAAAAAACAATTATACATAGAAAATGTTACAACTGGATAGAGACTAAAATGACTATCACTACATTCATAACTTGTTTACTTGTGCACACCTTTCTATAAACTTAAAGGGATAGTACACCCATTTGCATGTGGCTTAGTATTGCTAGAATAGCAGTAGTATTTCTTTAATAAAAACCAACACAGTTTTCTACTGTGTTGTAAAAAGATCTGTTTTTCCCTTTCCAATTTTCCCCTCCACTGAGTCAAATGTAATCTTTTGCGTCATTTGACTCAGCGGGTGCACCGGTCGCACCGGCACCCTGGCCGTGACGAGCACCACCCGCTAACCCGGGGGATGAAGGCAACGGAATAAACAGATGTCTGAGTACAAAGTGAGTATTTTGTTTTGTATTTTTATATTTATTTTTACCACCACGTTTGTCCCTGTTGACATGTAATGCCAGCTGAGCTAACTTTAGCATCTTTACAGTTCATTTACATCTATGCTACTGTAAGCACAGATACTTTGCATCGCTAACGTTGTGCTCATTGTTTTGTAGAGCGTACCTCACTTCGTGGAGTGGATTCTGAGAGACTGTGGAGAGACGATCGTCTTGCTTTATCTGTCTGTGTTGGTCAGGACATCAGAAGATATTCAGCTCCTGAAGTGCAGCACTGTGTGTATGAAGAGACTGTTGATGCTCACAATGAGCATCAGTCAGATTTTTCTTTCTATTATTATTATTGTTGTTGTTCACACTTCAGAATGAGAGCTACTTTGTTTACTGATGACAACTGCATAATTCTTTATTCTGTAAATCTAGTATAGTAAGTAACATAACAACAAAAACAGTAACTATTCAGCCTCCTTCCACGAGTCTTTACTGTTGAACTGTGGTGTACACATGAATGCAGGGTAATAAAACAAAATATAGCTCTATTAATCACAAAGGAAAATGTTTTAATATAAAATAAACAAGAATACAAATCTAAAAGAATGTCTAACAATATGCAAACAAAAAATAAACTATAAAACACGTACAGTGGCGACAGAATCTGATGTAGCACAGCTGGAAGAGTCTGGAAGAGGAGCAGACACTGGATGGTGTGTGGTGTGAAGATTTTCTCCAAGACTTGATTCAACCATGCTCCTAAAGAACAAAAAATACAATTACACATGAAATATGAATGAAGATTTTCCTTTTTTCCAGGAAACATAAACCTTTCAGCAAAATATGCCAACTGAATTAGCTGTGAACATTATAATTTTGTCTATATAGGCTATAAATAACATTAGATGTTCGTACACACTGAACATGACACGACACAAACATTTATTTACATTATTCTCAAGCGAAAGCAAGGTGGCTTTACTTTGCTATCAGTTTACTTATATTTTGTATGTATAATTGTCTATCAAACGTTACTTTGACAATGTTGTCGCTTTACTGCCGACAACGTTGTTGCTGTGAGTGAGTAGAAACAGAGTGGAGTATTAGCGTCAGTCTTACCTCTCAGTGATGTCTTTGTGTTGGAAATGGATACTGTTTGCAGCTTTTCCATGTCTTCAGTGTCTTCTCCAAAACTCAACAAGCTTAGCTTAGCTTAGCTTAGCCTTCAAGCATCAGGCTTGCACCGCTCTGAAACTCCGGCAAATGATGGGAACTTACTGCTTGTCCTTTCTTTGTTTTGACTGCACATCCCAGTACAATGTAGCAACATAGAAAAACAACCTGAGTCATTTACAGGTCTGTAATGTATTCGCCGATTGATCGCTCATGGGGGTTCGTGTGTTTACAAAACTAGCGCTGTCTGCTTCGAAGTTTGAGACAGCGAGACTCTTGCGGGGCAGCGAGTGCAGTGCATTCTGGGAGTTGTTGTTGTTCATCTACATGAGCCAAAATTGTAAGTAAGTGCCAAGAAGGCACTATTCTTCCAGTTTAATGTAAATAATATGATCTAAGAGGGAGGGAGGACTGCACTTGTGTTTACAACCTTTGCTAATTCTGTTCTGTCACAGGAGGTTCACAGAGGGACGGTGCTCCTTTTGGCTGTTCTGCTACACCTACTCTGCAGACATGTGGAATACATGTGGAATGATTGCTACTCCAGCATGGAGTGTGTGCGATGCTGTACTGTTTAAGTTTTGTTTTTCCTCCTGTTACAGCAGTGGATAGCTTGTGATTTTCCTTTTACCTGTTTTCTCGACATTCGACTGTACATTCTGTACATTATTGTGTGTAAATGCCAGAGGTGAGTTTTATAATGTTTCACTGGATGCTATGTTGTGCTAATGAGTATTGTTTAATTGTGAATATGGTTAATGCTATCTCATGCTGCTGTGATGATCAGCTTATTCTCAGACCGGTTGGGACATAGAAGGGGGTGCACGGCTAAAAAGTTTGGGAACCGCTGATCTAATGTCATTTATAAAAACATGGAAAATTTAAATAAATGCACTACACGTGCAGTCCGTTTAAAAAACAAGCGGACATGGCCTGATGCCAGCGGAGGCGGAAATGATTCTACTTGCTTCTATGTAAGTTGCAGTGTTGTAATGTAACAAAGTACAAATACTTTGTAACTGTACTTAGGTAGAATTTTCACATATCTGTACTTTACTTTATATTTCTGACAACTTTTACTTTTACTCCACTACATTTCCTAAATAAAATGTCTACTTTTACTCAGATACATTTCCGTTAACCATCTTCATTACACGTTACTACAAAATAAAAGTTGAGTTGGTGACGTAATACCTGTTTGTTGTCGCTAGTTTCTTTTAGCGGCACCAGCTGTTAGCCACTCAGCTGTTACCCGCAGATTCCAGATCAGAGTGGTCTTAAAACACACCAGCAGCTTGTTGTTTACTATGTTTGACACAGAGGCTCTGGTCTCCAGGTTTCTGTTGTATACTCCAGACACCGGGTTTCAGTTATCAGCTGTTTCAGTGGCCAACCAATGAGCTAGTGAGCTATGGAGGACCAAAAGAGCTAAAATTAAATAAATAAATACACCATTAAATCATTAATTAAATGTGTCATTAATTAATTAAATGTGTCATTAAATACATTTAATTAATTAATGACACATTTAATTATTTCATGGTCCGCGTCAGCGTTACCTCGGCCTGTCCTGATGAAATGTCTGAGCCAGCAGATCACAAAGCAGCGGGTGTCCGCTGAGGCGAAGTTTATCACCTCATAGGCGCCGATCCCATGGGTGCTCCGGTGCTTGAGCTTGTATAGCCGGTTCAGTGTCACAGCACCGTGGGCAGCACTATTTGTGTGTGTGTGTGTACAGGTGCAGCGCGATCGATAGACATAGATCGTGTTACTCAGTTTAATCTTGTAAATAAAACTTTCGGCCCAAATTCAATTTTCCCTCTATTGACGTAAACGACGTGAAGTGAGGAGAGAGAGACGGGCGGCGGCTCCTTCCTGACTCAGGACCTTCTCTCTCCCTCTGCCCCCGCCAGAATAGAACAGCACCCTCTTGGTGACCCGAGTCCATCAAAATAGGCTATATAGCATGAATTAGAAAACAAATAAATTATTTGTAAAATCAGATGTTCAGAAGCAGTGAGCACGACGCCCCTATATAGTCAGAATTATATGATGGTATTTATATAATTTGGGCACCCACGGGCAAAAATATAAATCTGAGCCTATGCTTCAGATACTGTCGCTGCCAAACTATATATAATACATCATATCTTAATACACAAACTACATTTTTGAATTCCAAATGACTCATCTCTCGCCTCAAATGATCTTAAAACTGCGCTTGGGAACTCGGAAAATTATTTATTTCCGGTTTATATTTCTTTTCTCCGCTGCTGTACTGTGATACATGGCAGCCATGCCATTTCAGACCAAAGTAATGAATCAGACTCGATCAGCGTTGGCTCAACCCTCTGACTTTGATGGGCGAGTTTGACAGATAAAATAAATTAATGATCCACTGCAACACAGACCATGAAATAATTAAATGTGTCATTAATTAATTATATGTGTCTTTAATTAATTAAATGTATTTAATGACACATTTAATTATTTAATGACACGTTTAATGACGAATTTAATGGTGTATTTATTTATTTAATTGTGGCCCTTTTGGTCCTCCATAGTGAGCGAGCTCACACAGTTTGACATCTAGAAGCTCTACAGACTCCAGAAGCTCCACAAACTCCATGAGTTTCAAAAAGTTTCAAAAATGGAAGCAGAGAATAGGGAGATTGAGAAAAAGACAGCTTGTCACCATTCACGAGAGAAGGTTAATTTTACTGTTGTTTGAAATTGTTCGCCTGTACCTATTATGCTGTAATTGTTAAGAAGCCACACAAAATGTCATATTCAAAATTGTAATTACTCACTTTGTTAAAATACTTTTAGTTTTACTTTTGATACTTAAGTACAATAAATGTCACATACTTTAAGACTTTTACTCATGTAACTTTCTAAAAGGTGACTTGAACTTCTACCAAAGTCATTTTCTGGTAAGATACTTGTACTTTACCTATATAGTATTGCTTTCAAGTACTTTATACAAGACTGGTAAGTTGTGCTAACTTTACCAGAGCTTAATTGCCAGTTTCATCATGGAAAAGAAGCACCAAACACCTTTCTCTTGCTACAAAATAAGCCGTTTAATAGAAGAAAGGCTTTGGCTTATAGAAGTCGGAACCCCACCAGCCGATAAAGCAGCAAACAAAAGACAGAAACAGAAATTGAAACTTCATTTTACACACGACACACAACCGAGTGACTAGTGACTTGAAAAGCAGTTGTTTTCAATGTAACTGAATGACTAGAATCAGTTAATTAAAAATATTTGTTAGAGGCCGTCTGTCAATCACTGGACTAAAATACAGCGGCAGTGTTTGTGATGCTGGTCGCGATCAGTAGTGCTGCCACTAAATACACCAGACTCCTATGTTAAATATTGCAATTTTAGACATTTCCCTAGTAGTTGTTGGAGATTAACCAATGTTTTTAGGATTGATAGTCTTTTTAACTGATCTACAGTTCAACATTGTTCGGCTTGATTTTTGTGTGGGACATCTCTTCCTGTGATGCCACTAACCAATCAGTGGCCGGCAGTCTGGCGACGTCACGCATAGTACCTACTCAGTGTGCTTGGAACCTCGCCAGAGCAGGTACTAAAACAATAACCTGGTACCAGGTACTATGCTAGTACAAACGCAACATAACCATGCCACCCCTCCACCGACCCAGCCAGCCCTGCTGCATCACCATTACACTGCCCAACCTCCAGCACCCTCCCTACAGTTCCCAGCTCACCTCCCACAAGCTCAACTCCTTTCATCACACAACCCCCCTGCTCCAATCTGCAGGTCCTGACCTGTAAGTCCTGACCTGTCCTATAAGAAAAATTATAAAATAATTAACTATTAAAATTAATTAATTAATTTATGTATTAATTTATGTATTTATTTATTTATTTATTAATTAACATATTCATATTTTCTCACCAAGTACTAAGGCAGGACTCCGGGGGGCGGTCGGGGTGGAGCAAACAATTTGAATATCTTCTTCAATAGATTCAGCCACTCCACCCCACCTCCCACCCTTGCTGAACTTACATAGCATCTGAAGCAACTCTTCCTCAATCTCCTTAGGACTCAGGTACAGCACGCCAAGGACACCCTACAGTTTGCCTACTGAGCAGAGGTCGGTGTGGAGGATGCCATTCTCTACCTCCTACATTAAGCCCACTCGCACCTGGAAAAGGAAAGGGGCACAGTCAGGATCCTCTTTTTGGACACCCCTCACGCTCCAGGAAAAACTTACTAGAATGCGAGTGAACCCCTGCCTGGTTGCTTGGATCTCCAGCTACCTCATCAACAGACCACTGGATGTCAGGCTGAAGGACATCACATCTGACACTTTGGTCAGCAACATTGGGAGCTCCTCTCCAATCCTCTTCACTCTGTGCACCGTGGACTTCTGCTACAACTCTGAAACGTGTCACATCCAGAAGTTCACAGATGACATGGCCATCATGGGGGTGTATCAGAGACAACGAAGAGGAGGAATATTATAGGAGCCTGGTGAGGAACTTTGTTGTCTGGTGCCACAATAACAACCTGTAGCTCAACACCTCAAAGACCAAGGAACTGGTCATCGACTTCGGGAGGGACAGACATAGTCCGAGACCAGTTTTGATAAGCACAGAGGAGGTGGAGGTCAAGCAGACCTACACATATCTTGGGCTATGCCTGGACAACAAGCTGGACTGGACAAGCAACACGAGGCAGCTGTACAAGAAGGCCCAGAGTCGGATGTACTTTCTGAGGAGGCTACAATCCTTTAACATTGGCAAGATACATCTTTAGATGTTTTACCAGTCTGTGGTTGCCAGCGTTCTCTCCTACGCTATGGTGTGCTGTGGCGGGAGTACAACTAAGGCAGACCTCTTCAGAATGGAAAAACTGATCAGACTGGCCAGCTCGGTGGTCGGAATAAACCTGGGCCCTCTGGTGTCAGTGACAGAGAGAACAACAATCAAACTACTGAGCATACTGGACAATGCCAGCCACCTCCCAATGTACAGGACCACTGAGGAACTCTTTTGTTTCCCCCGTGCCATCAACCTGTACAACCCCTCACTGGGGGGGGAGAAGGGCGAACAAAACGGATCAGAACAAACTAAACTAATGTTCATAATCACAATTCACAAAAACGTGCAATAACCACAACCAAAATTCAGAAAATGTGCTCAAACCAAGTAAACAAAAAGATTTATTTTATTACAAAATGAGGGATCCTTTTTTTTTTGTTATTATGCAAGTTGAAGTTTTGAAGAAGCCACTATGTGATTCAAATCACATTATTTTGAGTCTTGAAACCATAAACTTGTATTTTAATTAGGATTGTTTGATCACCGTGAATGGATATCCCGTTCCAGTGCTTTTGTTGTTTTTTCGGTCAATGAACTGCTTGTTACAGAGAAGACACATGGCTACTTAATATGCTGCTGCTTCAAATGAAGATGGACAAGGAAAAACATACTGCAGAAGAACTAAATCGTGGCTATTGCAGCACAAATCTTTGGTTGTAGACAGAGGCTTCTGGTCATGCTGACACCTATCTCAATTCTCCTATGCTCCTGGACTTTATCGCTAACATGTTAGCATTTAGGCTAAAATACTTTTTTGATAAAGCGTTAGCATTTAAGTTAGCGGACTTTATCATTCTCCAGAGCTTATGAACAACAAACTGATCTTCTTATGGGGTGAGTTTTCATTAACATTCTTAATCTACATTACGTTAGTGTTCATTCAAGTCATATACAGGGATTAAAAAATGTTTTTTCATACTGGACGGTCTTATACTGTCTTTTAATAACCCACTGCCTTTCAGAACATTATGTGGCTATGTTGTCATTAGCTCAGCTGGTAAGGAGATGTTCTTTGAAACCAGAATTACCTGTGTTTGATACCCACCTGCAGTGTTGGGAACATTACTTTAAAAAAGTAATTAGTTATAGTTACTCACGGCTTGTTCCAAAAAGTAACTGAGTTAGTAACTGAATTACTCTATAATAAAAGTAACTTGTTACCAGGGAAAGTAACTATTTCCGTTACTGTTAAAAAAAAGTAACTATATGTCAAATCATTTGGATTTTTTTGTGTAGTTTCAGTCAGTTGAAATGAGTAGAACAGACAGGTGTTTGTACATAACTTTCTATATTTATTGCACGTCGACAGACAGCAAGATGTTTATCCTGCACTTCAAGTATTATCTTTGTAAGAAAAGTAAACAGTTACACCATATAAAGTGCATTTAACTCTAGCAAATTAAATCAAACTCTCTCAACCTGAGACAACAAAGTACACTTTTAAACAACAAAAAAGTGTGTTTAGCTCTGTAGTCTTGTAGTTTTGGCAATTAACTTCGTAGATGCGTGTGCCATTGTGAAATGCTTCATTAAATTAGAATTGCTTATAACGGATGTCGACAAAGTGTTTGCTCCGGGACATTACATTACATGTACGTTCTTGCCTTTGATCACTCTGAACTTGAATCAAAGCTGTACATTCATACAGCTGTCTTGAATTAGCGAGCAATCTACGCAGAGCAATCTGCCTTCACATCATGGGTTCATAGATTATTAATTAATTTGTGGTGACTTGCCGAGGCGAGTAGAGCCGGTGGAAATATGCCATATGTGTGTAAGGCTTGCTGGTTCAGAATCCTCATCTTCTCCCCTACCATGCAGGGTCCCACAGGGCTCAATTTTAGGGCCCCTGCTTTTTATTATTAATCAATCCCAAGCCCAAACCAGAATATTCATCGTTTGAAAGCCTTATTCTTAATCTATCTCATCCTAGTTGGAAATCACAGAAACCAATTATGATAGTCACAGTTTATCGTCCAACTGCACCTTATTCAGAGTTCCTATCAGAGTTCTCTGGGTTCTTATCTGAGTTAGTGCTTAAGACAGATAAAATCCTAATTGTAGGGGATTTCAACATCCATGTAGATGTTGACCGTGATAGTCTTAGCTGCGCATTTAACTCGCTGTTGGAATCAATTGGTTTTATTCAACATGTTAATAAACCAACTCATTGCCTTAGTCACACCCTTAATATTGTTTTAACTTATGGTATTGATATTGATAACTTAAACATAGTTCCTCAAAACCCTCTCCTTACTGATCATTATTTAATCACATTTAATTGTACAATAATGAACTACAAGAACATAAATAAGAAATACAGCTATAGTCGGTGCCTGTCTGATAATAATATTAATACATTCAAAGAGACAGTGCAACCTTTATTTAACTCTGCCATATGTCAGTACATCTGAAGGTTCCTTTTGTGATTTTACTCCCGCCCTCATAGATAACCTTGTTGATAGTACAGTGGCCTCCCTGCGTACTACATTAGATTGCGTTGCCCCTCTGAAAAAGAAAGTGGTGAATCAGATGAGACGAGCACCATGGTTTAACTCCTCTCTTAAACAGGTGTTACGTAGATTAGAAAGAAAATGGCATTCCAGTAACCTAGAGGATTTTTATATAGCCTGGAAAGATGGTTTTGGAGCTTAAAAAAGTTGCCTATTACTCTTCTTTAATTGAAGAAAATAATTATAATCATAGGTTTCTTTTCAGCACTGTAGCCTGGCTGACACAGAGCCACAGCTCCACTGAACCATATATTCCTTTAACACTGAGCAGTGATGACTTTATGAACTTTTTTGGGAATAAAATAACATCAATTAGAGAAAAAATTGATCATCTCCTCCCTCATATTGGGACTGACTCATCTTTTAGCACAAGAGCTTTAGAAGCACCAGGTACACAGTTAGACAGTTTCTCCCCTATAAGGCTCCCTGAGTTAACATCATTAGTTTCATCATCCAAGCCATCAACCTGTCAGTTAGATCCTATCCCCACCGAACTGTTTAAAGATGTGTTTCCTTTAATTAACAGCTCTATATTGACTCAAATTAATCTATCCTTATTAACTGGATATGTCCCCCAAAAGTTTAAAATAGCAGTTATTAAACCCCTTCTCAAAAAAGCGACCCTTGACCCAGATATTTTAGCTAATTACCAGCCTTTATCTAATCTTCCCTTTGTTTCTAAAATCTTAGAAAAGGCAGTTGCTAATCAAGTATGTGAATATTTGCACATTAATGGCCTGTTTGAAGATTTTCAGTCAGGTTTTAGATTAAACCATAGCACAGTAACAGCACTAGTTAAACTTAGTAACGACCTTCTCTTGACTTCTGATAATGGTCTAGTTTCTTTACTTGTCCTGTTAGATATTAGTGCTGCATTAGACACCATTGATCATAATATTCTACTGCAGAGATTGGAGCAGACTCTTGGGATCACAGGTGCTGCCCTCTGCTGGTTTAAATCATACTTATCTGATAGATTCCAGTTTGTTCATGTTAATGATAAAGCCTCACTACAAACAAAAGTTAATTGTGGAGTTCCACAAGGCTCAGTGCTTGGGCTTATACTTTTTACCTTATATATGCTTCCTCTAGGGAACATTATTAGGAAGCACAACATACACTTTCATTGTTATGCAGATGACACACAGCTATACTTATCAATGAGGCCAGATGAAATAAATCAGGTTGTTTAACTCTAAGAATGTCTCAGAGACATTAAGTCCTGGATGACCTGTAACTTTCTACTTTTAAACTCAGAAAAAACTGAGGTCATTATACTAGGCCCTAAACACCTCAGAGAAAAACTTTCTGATCACATTGTCACTTTAGATGACATCACCATAGCTTCCAGTTCCACTGTGAGGAACCTTGGAGTTACTTTTGACCAGGAAATGTCATTGGAGTCACACATAATACTAATTTCCAGAACAGCCTTCTTCCACCTGAGAAACATTATGAAAATTAGAAACATTCTGTCCTTACAGGATGCTGAAAAACTAGTTCATGCTTTTGTTACATCTAGATTAGATTACTGTAACTCCTTATTATCAGGATGTTCCAACAAGTCTGTTAGAACCCTTCAGTTAATTCAAAATGCTGCAGCACAAGTTCTGACAGGAACTAGAAAGAGAGACCATATAACTCCAGTGTTAGCTTCTCTACACTGGCTCCCCGTACAGTTTATAATTACATTTAAAATTCTTCTCCTCACGTACAAAGCACTGAATGGTCAGGCCCCTTCATACCTGAAAGACCTAGTCTTACCATATCATCCTAACAGACCACTTAGGTCACAAAATACAGGTTTACTTGTGGTTCCCAGAGTCTATAAGAGCAGAATGGGAGGCAGAGCCTTCAGTTACCAGGCTCCTCTCCTGTGGAACCAGCTTGGTTCCACAGGAGCTCCAATGACAGTTGGGGAGGCGGACACTCTCTCCGTATTTAAAGTTAGACTTAAAACTTTCTTTTTTGATAAAGCTTATAGTTAGAGCTGGTTCAGGGAAACCTGGACCATCTCTTTGTTATGCTGCTATAGACCTAGACTGCTGGGGGATTTTCCTATGGGGCACACACATTCACTCTGTCACACTCGGGGTACGAATATGACTTTTTATGTCATTAACCTTGTCTCTTTCTCTCCCTAGTTTGTGTCTTTCCTTCCTTTCCTCTCTCTCTCTCTCTGTATTCCCATCATGCAGGTTGCAGGATCAAGATCCAGTTTTCGAGGCTATCCATATCATACATATCATCACCATTTTTATTGTGCTATATTTAAAAGTCGATATTAGTATAAATTTTATCAACACTCTTTGCTGCTGCTTTATAAATTACATTGTATTAAACATGTCATCATTGACTGTATAAACTTTATTTGGTTCTGTCAGAGATTTCTTCCTGTTAAGAGGGAGTTTTTCCTCTCCACTGAAGCCTAGTGCTTGCTCATTGTGTGAACTGTTGGGTTTCTCTGCTCTCCTTGATGTTGTCTATGTACAGTGCCTTGAGATAATGTATGTTATGATTTGGTGCAATACAAATAAAATTAAATTGTATTGAATTGAATCTAATCATGCCAGTGTAACCAAGCGTCCGGGGGTACCGGTATTAATAACCAAGCATATTAATATATTTAAATTTACAATTAATATATTACATATTTTACAGGCAGACACAGCAATAAATCAACATTACGCATGCATTTAAGTAGGACAATACAGTAGCTATGCTATAGCATTTCATGCAAATGTCATATATTATTTAATTTTACATGATATTTGGAAAGTATACTAAACCAGAAAACCCCCCACAAATGAATGACAGTGAGTCACTTCATTTTTGCTGCAGGGACTGACATGGGTGCCATTCAACCTTTTGTAAGTTAATGTATAATCAAAATAATCCCTGAGACATTAGGTTGAAATCCTATCCTCATTAGTTTTTAATAGTGGTCAGTTAAACATGTTATTAATGCGTCAATTTTTTTATCATGAGATTAACTTTCTTTCTGGCCAAGCAAACTTTGTAGTTTTTTTCACATGCTGTTGCAACAACTAGTAATGTTAGAAAAACTACAACACCACACCGGATCTAGCTAGACCGGAAACAAAACAACAGGCACACTGTACACACTTGTTTGGGCTTGTGAGCCGGCCAAAGAGTAGTAGGCTAACGTTACGTTTTGAGTGGATGGCGAGCGCTAGAGTTGCACGATACCCTGTGGTGCCAAATCATTAACGGTTCCTACTATACTACAAATTCTACATGACGGTACTACTGTGGATTACTATACTGCCGGTGCCAGTTTCCGCTACATAGCCTTCCGGCTTTTCACTGCATGCTATTCCCTTATAAACAAACCCACATTACAACTACTGCAACCTAACTACACACCTGCTGAATGATTGGCTGTTTGCCTGTTACTGGTGATGTCCGGGGATATTATAGACTGTTTCCACACGCTGGGTCCGCCCGTCTGTTAGCTGATTGGCTGTTCGTGTGTTTCTACCTGCAAGAACAACTCCATGAAGACAGCTCTGCTTCAATAGAAATTCGCTTCAAAACAAACATCAAGCTAAAGTTCTGTCGCGCGCGCACGTGGCTTACAGTCACAAACACGAGGCAACACACTCACCATGGCAGAAGCACCGGGCCCGAGCCGCAGCATCGTCGTCAGTGGCACCACTAACTTTGCTCTATGAACTATTTTGGCTTTAAACAAGGCACAGACGGTAAAGCAATAGACGATGGCCATCCACTAGGGCTGGGCGGATTAATCTAAAATATCGATAGTATCGATACCAACGTTGGTATTGGGTATTGATCGATACTTGTGTGATGAAATTGATTCTTAAGTACAACTCCAGGCATTTACAGAGTGACCGACTGGCCGCTCTTCTCTCACTTCACTCATGCTCAATTAGCCCCTCCCCTTTACTCCGCTGCCAACCCCCTCCCCCCTCCACTGCAACACTCACTCACTCACTGCGAGGCGAGCAGCGCACTGTTGTGGCTGCATGATGGCAGAGCGGAAGAGGAGCGCTGTTTGGAGTTTTTTTACAGCTGTAAATCAAACCACTGCAACCTGCGATGTTTGCGATGTTGTTAATTGCAAATGCAGATTACCACCCCAAAAGGGAAATTTAAGTTTTAAGTTTTCTATAAACATTTCTGAGTTACTTAATAAAAGTATATTTATTTTTTTGACTAATTGCAACATACCTGAGAAAGGATTTTCTCCAAGGCCGGTCAGTTAGTAAGTGAGAGAAGAAGCTCAATAAATAATAATAGTAGGGTTAGGGTTATAATAAACTTACTAATAGTATTTTAATTTGACTGAAAACTTTGTCATGTGTTTTATTATCGTCATAAACATGATTAATTAAAGGAAAACTTACAAAATAATTAAATAATCATGAAAATTCAAGTTTTTAGTCAAATTTGCATATTGATGATGCATTCACTTAATAAATTATGATACATTGCTCTCTCCTACACAAAAGTATATGGTAGTAGTAAAAAGTATCGGTATCGGCAATACTGGCCCTGTATTTACTTGGTATTGGATCAATACCAAATTTTGCAGTATTGCACAGCCCTACCGTCCACTGTGCAGGCGCTGCCACCAAGCTATAGGAGCCAAAGGAGGGAACACATCCAACCTCATAAAACACCTGCAGTGTCGTCACCCAGATTTATATGTTGAATACCAGGTTAGTATGTCCTGTTTATTTTCTCATTGGCTAATATTAGGCTATATGCTCCGTGTACAAGCTGATGAATGAAGAGTTAAAGAATGTCAAAGTATAAAGCACATAGAAAATGCATAAAAAATATAGTTTTCACAGGGAATCAGTTCCTGATTATTGTATTTTGTTCTCTATGGTTTATTATGTTGGAGAAGAAGCATTATTGTCAAATAGATTTTTTTAAAAGACAGTGGATTTGTTATCCTAAGTTGTTTATGTATTAGTTAACCATAAATGAATGTGCAAAGGAAACTCAATGATTATTTATATATATATATTTATAAAAAAAAAATATATATATATATATACATATATATACATATATTATATGTTTATCATGCACCAAACAACAAGACAATAATAATAATAATAATAATAATAATAAAAAGGCTGCAGTATTGCGATAATACCCGGAACCGTGATACTTTGTCTGGTATAGTATCCTGGTTACTCATTTTGGTATTGTGACAACTCTAGTGAGCGCTGTGCACTTCTCCATCTCCAAGTGGGCTCTCTGTTACCAATCAAGCTGGCAGACCCCCGAACCGTAGTAAGGAGACCTCCGAAGACCGTTAGCTCCTTTAGCTTGGATTAGCTAATTACCGCAACAACACATTAAACCACGGGTCTACGTCTGCGTTGAAGAACGGCACTTTATTCACAGCACTGCAGGGTGATACACAGCCTCTCTTATTATTGTGTGGCTCTCACAATAAGAGGAATAACTAAAAATATGCAGGGTGACAGAGATATTGTCCCAATAAAAACATTTGCACAAAGCAAGCCAATCTATTAATTGCGATTAAATATTTGAACAGTTTGACAGCACTAGTTTTTACAAACAGTTCAGCCACTGCTGAAAAATTGGTTTTTATTGTTTTCCTGGGCTCTGCAAAGCAGAAAGCCACTTCCGTTTGCTGATGATGTCATCAGTAAACCTCACCACTCCTCTCCATATGGTCCATATGTATTCTTGTCTGTTTGTGTCTGTTCGTGGTTTTTTGTTCTGTGTTTTAAGTCTGTAATAACTGTCTGAGTCCAGGCTTGTTCGGTGTCCGGCATCTGAAAGAGGAGGCAGGGAAAACAAAAAATGCCACTAGTGTTTGGTGCTTCGTTTTCCATGATGAAACCAGCGTTTCTGCCGGAATCAGGCAATGTCCGCTCAGCAGTGGGAGGTCTTCGGGCATAAGATTCTGCGCCCCACAGTTTTCCTATCTTTTGCACTGCAAGGTGTGTCTGTATGTGTCTCTATCTTGCGTGTCTCACTATGAGCAAAAATCTACAAGAAAGACGTGTGCACCCTAAAACTCAGCAGCATCTGTAAACGAGTGAGAGAAGTTAATGTTTTTAAACTACATTTGAATGCAGATTACACAGAGTAGTCACAGACTGTACAACGTGTAGTGCATTTATTTAAATTTTCCATGTTTTTATAAACTATTTTAGATTCCCTACTTCTTCTTAATGTGAGACTTGTGGGGTGGCTCCCTAGTGCCCTCTATGGATGGGCTACCACTGTCTACAGTCTTGATAACTGTAATAAAAACTTAGTGAGTGGACCCCTTTTAAATAGGGATGCACCGATTGATCAGCCGGTGACCTGAATTGGCCGATTTTCACGTGACTGGCCATGACCGGAAACCGGCCGGCCAGACAGAGATATGCCGATTTTATGCCGGTCAAATGCACTTGCGCGCCTCATGAGTAGCAGCACACGTTGTAAAGTGAGCTGTTGCAGGTGGAGGGGCTAACAGGTTAGCAGTTAACAGAGGCTCCAGATAGCAAGTTAGCTCAGAGCTACGTGTCAAAAGCACCCTTTGGCAGAAGTGACAATGCATTGAGCTACTGGAAGATCAACAAGGATCGTTTCCCAGGATTGTTTAGCCTGGCTGGAAATGTGGCAGATGAGAAAAGAAACAGACTAATGGTGACAAGGCAGAAATGCTTTTGTTTTCAAAGAAAATCTTGCCATTGATGTACAAGTGACTGCCTTTAAGTTTTGAGAAATATCTTTATGCTGCCAGGCTATATTTATTAGGGTTCGAGCAACTCTGTAATCTATCGTTTCCTCTTCACCAAAGTAAATTGCGTTTTTGAGGCCCTGAACATGCCCCAAAACTCACCAATTTTTTTTTTTTGCAGCCGCATCAGACCTGGTGTAAAATTAAATTTATTTGTGTTTCGGGGAATGTGCGTTAAAAAATGTAAGTGGGCGGGGCAAATAACTGCTCCACCCCCTAAAACTTGTGGGCCTGAGGAGCACGTTTAATGTACATGCAGGAAACTTGGTACACGCGTTCCTTAGGTTGGGACGGTCAAAAAAGTCAGCATGGCCTATGCTCTAAAACGAACAGGAATGCCACCATCTTGGATTGAAAGTTAATTTTTTGCCTATTTTGGCCATTTCGCACCAATGATATTTGAACGAACTTGTCCTAGAGCTTACATGGGATCCCCTTTAAACTTGCTGAGGTCACTGTGGACAAGTTGAGGATCTACAGTTATCGAAAACTTTTCAATAAGTATCATGGTGTACAAGAAAGGGGATGGCAAAGTTGGTGAAAATTTAAATTTTTCGCCACAGGCAACAAACCTCTTATCACTTTGCGATAGAAGGTCCCATCCCAACCAAATTTGCTAGGGTTGATGATGGACCATGGCTAAATATGTCTATGCAAAAATTGTACATTTTGAAAACAGCGCCCCCTGGTGGTAACAGAAAATACAAAAAATACACAATTTCGGTTATAACTTTTACAGAGTTCATCGCATCAAACTCAAAATTGGTGAAAACACTCAAAACACATGGTAGATAATGCGTGCTTAATATGATAACAAATCGTTCAACGGTGTTGCCATGGCAACACTGCAAAGTCAGATATTTGCTACAAAAAAAACAAATGCTACAACTTTGCGAATCCGAGTCCAATCTGAACCAAACTTGCTAGGATTGATGATAGTCCGGCCCTGAAGACACCTATATGAAAATATTCACATTCAAAACAGACACTATGAGGTCTGGTATTTGAACATACTTGTCATAGAGCTTTCATGGGATCACCTTTAAACTTGGTGAGGTCACTATGGACTAGAGATGTAACGATATGAAAATTTCATATCAAGGTTATTGTGACCAAAATTATCACGGTTATCAATATTATCACGGTATTGTTAGATGTGTTCAAAAGTACTGTACGCACACTGAAATCTTTTATCCAAGTTTTATTTAAAAAAAAGACATTTTATATTATATGATTATTATTATTATTATCATCATATTATTAATAATTATCATCTGACTGACTGACACACACACACAAGTCCTCACTCTGTGTCGGATAATAATTAAGTAGCAGCGGTCGTACACAGCATAAAAATAAAATAAAAAAACACAGAAACAACAAACATCTCTGGAGCGCAGGTGGCTTCAGCCGTGTTGTCGCTGGACAGACAATGCAAACTGCGCATGCACGCCCGCTTCTGAGCGAGTGCCGTTCAGGTGCTGCTGCTTCTCCAGGAAATTAGCAGTATCACTGTGAGTTTTTCAGTTGCGGTAATCAATCACGGTTTTAACGATAATTAAAATTTGAAAATGGTAGTACTAACCGTCGGGAATTTTACCGTGGTTTATCGTCATACCGGTAATCGTTACATCCCTACTATGGACAAGTTGAGGATCCAAAGTTATCGAAAACTTTTCCATAAGTATCATGGTGTACAAGATAGGGGGTGCCAAAGTTGGCGTTCATTCATATTTTTCACAACAAAAGGCAAAACTCTTATAACCCCTAAAACTTGTCCTCCCAAGGAGCATGTTTAATGTACATGCACATTAAACGAAAGCCACTTCCGTTTGCTGATGATGTCATCAGTAAACCTCACCACTCCTCTCACCATTGTAGCTCCTCCTGGTGCGGGCACTAGCCGGGCACATCCGGTTGCATACATTTAACCGCAGAAGAAGAACTACTCTCGTTGTAGCTGCTTAGATGCAGAGCATCCATCGTCCCAGAGGGGGAGCTGCGTATCTGAGAACTGACCTACTAATTACGTCACTTCCAGGTACCTGGCCAATCACAGGACAGTGGGAAAGCTCTCATTGGCTGTGAGAGTGTCAGTGAGGAGATTTTCGATTGGCTCGTTTGCAGCGACTGGGAGGTTTTTAACCATGAAAACAAGTTAATATATGTAAGTAGACCTCCATAACTAACATATATGTGCAATATGAGCATTCGATGTCACCTTTAAGCAATTTTTTCTTAATTTATTTAATTGTATTATGCTTTATCCTCCTCATGAGGTTTGAGACACAAATAGATCGCTGCCGTTGTTGCGGGCGAGTGCGCCTGCAGTTATAAAATGAATCAATGATTATTAGACTAAAACATTGAAATATGCCAATTCTGATATGTTCATGTACTCATAACATAACAAAGACAAGTTAGCTTACCCTCCCCCCCAACCCACACACACACCCACTAGTCAATTTTGAGTCGAAATTTCAGGGCTTCAGTCGACCATGAATTTCTTGGGTTGAATAAAGCCCTAGTGAGAGGTTAGAGGACGAACCAGAGCGTATCGACTCATAAATCGACCAGTCGACCGAGACTTTACAGCCCTACTTAAGTCAATTTGAAATATTCCTGATTTAATTACATTTTTAACTTGTGTAACTATAATAAGCACATGTGTAATACGAATGTGATGCTGTGAACAGTTTTAACATAAGTGTCTTTTAATTTTGACATCAAAGGCTTTCATGAGAAACGAAAGATATTTTCATAAGGTGCTTTTTGGACAGGGATAATTTATTATACAATAAAATACTATTTTTAACCTGAAAATCACACCATAATTGTTTTGGTGTCAAGCCTTGACCAGAGACTTGACACTGATATGCATGATCATAACATGTTGATGAAAGTCACATTTGCAGTGTTAAATCAACACTTAAAGAGTTAAATTACCACTGTGTCCAAGTGTTTTGGTTCTTATCAGAATTGGTGTTAAATTAACCCTTTCCCCTTTCCTAGGGGGTATTCTACTCAATATGTTGTTGTAATAACTCTGAGAGTCATTGACAACTTTGACACTCCATATTTAACACTGCAAAATTTACTGTGTATTGTAATTGTTTACCTTAGGGTCTCTGTATACGACGGAGTATTAGGGCCACATTGAGAAAATAAAAATCACAGACTTTGAGAATAAACTTGTTAATTAACGAGAATAAAGTTGTTAATTAACGAGAATAAAGTTGTTAATTAACGAGAATAAAGTTGTTAATTAACAAGATTATTCTCGTAAAATTTAGAATCGTAATATTCTAACCTGTTGCTTTAGAAGAGGAGAATTGTTAAAATGAGATGAGATGAGATTCAACTTTATTGTCATTACTCAAATACAAGTTTCGGGTAATGAAATGAGGTTGGCATCTCACCAGAACTGCAAGGAAAGGAAAGCATCTTTATTGTCATTATACAACTGGTATTGCACAGCGAAATGTCGAGGTCAGATGGAGGGTTGATCAGACTGCTGCGACTGAGCGCACCGCCACAAAGGACCAACCTGACCAAATGTAACTAACATTCAAACATGTTTTGATGGTGGGAGGAAACCGGAGAGCCCAGGGGAAACCCACGCAGACTTGGGGAGAACATGCAAACTCCACACAGAAAAAAAGTCCCAGACCAGGAATTGAACCCAGCACTTTCTTGCTGTGAGGCAACAGTGCTAACCACTGCCCCACCATGCCACCCAATACTTATGACAAAATGAGGGCCGTGGAGCATTTTGTGGAATTGTACTTTAGAATAGGTTTCACAATCAAGGAGATACTTAATCTTTTGGCACATCAGCATCACATTGTCATAAGTATCAGGACTTAAAAAGTACATGCAAGAAAATGCATCTTTTCCGCAGAAAAAACCAGGCAGACTTGGAGGAAATCGCTGCTTTTGTGGAGGGGGAAATAGCTGGAACTGGTCAACTGCAGGGTTATCAGTTATTCAGGGGGCCATTCAGAGGGGTTTTGTGGTTTCCCAAAAAACAATCTGACTGAGAATTAGGATTCTGGATCCAGAAGGAGTTGAGGTCAGGATCCCCTCTGAATGGCCCGCTGATGCATCCACCGATAACCCTGCAGTCAACCAGTTCCAGCTATTTCCCCCTCCACAAAAGCAGCGATTTCCTCCAAGTCCATCTGTTTCTTTCTGCGGAAAAGAGGCATTTTCTTGCATATTCTTGTAATGTCCTGATACGTGATGCTGATGTGCCAAAATATTAAGTATCTCCTTGTTTGTGAAACCTATTCTAAAGTACAATTCCACAAAATGCTCCATGGCCCTCATTTTAACAACTCTCCTCTTCTAAAACAACAGGTTAGAATATGATGATTCTTAATTTACGAGAATTATCGTCGTTATTTAATGTCTTCAATCTTGTTAATTAGCGACTTTATTCTCGTTAATTAATGACTTTGTTCTCGAAGTCTGTGATTTTTTTTCCTCAATGTGGCCCTAATACTCCGTCGTACTGTATGATTATTGAGCAATTCTTATTACTAATTTCCTTACAGAGTTAATGCATTTTCCACCATGTACTTACTGAGCAGCTTTGTAAAAAAACCGCAAATCAATTATTTGATATTTGTCTCTTTTTTTTTTTGTTCTTATAACAGACTAATGTCAATGTAATTAGGCTGGGTGTGCAGATTTCAAGTATTTTAAATGAAGAAAAAAACAACTGCAACATCTTCCTCCAAAAGAAATGTTAGAAAAAGTTTACAAGTAATAAAGCATCACTCTCAAGTAGAGCATTTTTACATTTGAAACCACTGGGTAACAGCTTTTGCACTTCTGACCCCCCTTTTAATAATACGCTTTCACTGTCTTGTGTTGTTTGATTGTATTTTTCCATTTAGAATGTATAAATGGACTTAGTCTTTCTCAAGAGAAAGAACTTTCAAACTTCTGCATTTAAATCAGAAGAACATAAATTCACTTCAAGCAACATCTTACAATCCATGTTCTGATCTCTTATTAAATACAAATGTGGATAAATACCTTGTGTGGTTTTTAATTCTATAGCATATTCCTTTCTGTATGACATTTGATTTTCTTTCACCTTTATTTTGATTGATTATTAGTACGATTAACATCCTTCCTTCTGTTTCTAAAATCCTAGAAATGTTGAATATCAGTTATCATCTGTGCAGTAGCAGCCTGTCTAAAAAATTCCAGTCAGGATTTACCAACAACCATAGCTTGACCTCAGATAATGGTTTGGTCCCTGTACTTGTGCTGTTTGATCTTAGTGCTGCATTTGATGCCATTGATCATAAAATTCTATTCAGAGACTGGCGTAGACTCTTGGGATCTTAGGTAGTGCCCTCTGCTGGTTTGAGTCATATCTGTTAAATTTGTTGATTTTAATGATACTTGGTGCATGTTGAATCATGTTTACCGATTCATAAAGTGGGGTTTTATGAATTTATAAAATAAATTGGGATGATTGTTGATAATATTGATCCACTAAAATAATGTTTTTAAAAGTGACTTAATCACATGTAAGTATGTTTTATTAAGTTTTGTCTCCCTTCACAGTTTGGAAACGGCATGGCTTTTTAAACCGAATATAAAAAGGTAGACTTACCTAAATGTATGCGGAGGGAGAAGCCCGCTGAGCAGCTGTACTTATAGTTAGTTAATGAGACCAGCTGAGCGACGGCACGTTCCTTCTGCTTCCGCTGCTATTGTTGCAACTCCTCTCCGCCGGCAAGTTGTCAAGTAGAAGGCTAAATGGAGCGGAGTTGAGCAGCGTCTACACTACGCAACTGAGCAGCTCAGTGTTAATGATACCTTCTTTCACTCCGTCAACTGCCCCCGCCTCTTCTTTGCAGCGCACTGTCCCGCGTCACTCAGCCAGCCCATATACAAAGGCAAATACCACAACAGGACACTCTAACATCTTTGCTGCTACATTATGCTGTGGGCAGCGAAAAAACTCTGTCCTGTCCGGACCCAGAGCCGGAACCGACATGTCATAGAGTTTTAAACAGTTTTGGCGAAGATTACTTTTTGCCCTCTTTTCTGACAATGCTTTTACCGTTTCTACACGCTCAGGGGCGATTCTAGAGTCTGTTGGGGCCCCAAGCAAAAATTACCAGCACTTCCGACCAGTGTTCATCACCATTATGTTATAAATAATCTGACACCAACAAAAAATGTATGAACACAAAAGGTTTTTTATTCCAAAATCAAAAAAATAAATATAAATATAAAGAAGAATAAAATACTGTAAATAACATTAAAAAACAACCTTATATAAACTGAGTAAAATATATATATATATATATATATATATATATATATATATATACATTACACTGTAAATAACATTATAAACTTTTAGTTTTGCTTTATGAATCTACATGGATTTTTCTCAGAATTCTGGGGGAAGACTACATCTTTGATCTGTATAGGCCCTTTTGTGACTAATGCACACAGTTCAGTATGGTTAATAACACTTGGCCATTCTGCAGGGTCAAACCTGTTATAGTCGGAGGTGATGCATGAGTTAGGGTAATGAGTTGTAGGAGTAGGTAGGTAGGAGTTTCTGTCCTGCTGGAGGTGGACGTTTTCCGAAACTGATGTCAAAAAAACAAACCAAAAAAAACAGGGTATATATTTTCATAGGGCATGGTATATGTTATTATTTAAGTAAAATGTATTGGTTTATTGAACTCACAGTCATCGGCACTCAATGTGCCTCTGTTGGTGTCTCTTCCTGCTCATGACCACCAGATGGTGGAGTGGCCACTATTCCTCAGGAGGTGGATGCTGCTGGAACTGATATGACAAAAAACAAAACAGTGTATATTCTCATAAAGAATCTTTACAGGGCCTGGTTTATGTTATCAATTAAAGTGGAATATTGGACTTACCGTTTTTATTTGTGGAGACAAATTTAAGTAATGATCCTGAGGAGAGATAAGGGACAGATTTGTAATTGTTCTCCTTGGGCATAGCTTTAATTATTCATTGCTATCATAGCATTCATAGCTTAACACTACCTATTAACTCTTACACAACTTTCCATCCAAATCATTCCCTGCAATACATTTTGTACCTTTACAATAAATACTGCATAAGAAGTTAAAAACAAGTTAAAAGTTAATAAAAAGTGTCACATATAAATAGCTGTTAAGGGGGCTTCAATGCAGATATAACAATAATATCATGATCATTAATGATACCAATGAAATGACAGGGTGCCACATTCGGGTAAGTTAGCGTTAGTATCAACTAGCTTTCTGACCCTAATGTTAGCTGCTGTTCAAGTCTGTGTCCCCATTAGACAAAGTAACAGTTCAATAACAGCAGTCATTTACTGTTAATGTTATGAGCTTTGAGCCTCCACCTCCTGAGGAGACTGAGGTCCTTCAGAGTGTGCAGACCTCTACTCTGGACTTTTTATGACTCTGTGGTGGCCTCTGCCATCCACTATGCTGTGGTTGCTGGGGAGTGGGCAGCACGGACAGGGACAGAAAGAAACTGAACAGGCTGGTCAGGAGGGCCGGCTCTGTCCTGGGCCGCTCGCTGGAATCGGTGGAGGAGGTGGGATGGAGGAGGACGTTATCCAGACTGTCGTCCATCATGGACAACACACTCAACCCACTGCACCTGACTGTGGAGGGGCTTGGCAGCTCCTTCAGCGGCAGGCTCTGGCACCCTCAGTGTAGGACGGAGCGCTATCGAAAGTCCTTCATCCCCACTGCTGTTCGGATATTTAACTCCTCGTAAATGTCCACTCACTTTCCTACTTACCCCTGATACTACTCTATATTAGAGTGTAATTTTAACTTTTTTACTTTTTATTTTTTGTAATTTTCTTACTATTGTATTGTATTTTATTTTATTTTATTTTAATTCTATTTTTATTCTATTCTCATTTCTTAACTGAGCTGTTGTGAATGTGTGTTTCCCCCCTGGGGGAGTAATAAAGTCATTCAATTCAATCATTATCTGCGCCAGCAGCGCCACTTACTACTGCCGTTTTTTTCTTTTTTCTTCATCCTCTTCTCACTACCTGACTGATAGTTCCTCTTCATTTTACTTCAGACTATTCAAACTTGAACAATAACTTCACACTGTCACTTCGGCAGTTTGCCCCGCCCCCCTCCTCTGCCGGCCTGCTGGCCCTGATTACACACACCTGCTGACAATTAAGCCATGTGGACTTTAAAAACTCTCTGTTTCCCTGTTTCAGTGCCAGTGTGTTTTCGCCCATGCCTGATCACCAGAGCTCCTCGTCACAGACACAGATTCCACAAGTTTTTGATCCTCTTTGTGAGCAACGCTTTCTTTTGTAAGTTTTCTTATCATAGCCTGTTAGCTGATACCTTATTTAAGATTTATAGCCCCTTCTGTTTTCCTCCTTGGGAGAGATTTCTGTTTGTTCATTTTCACAGCCTTTTAGGAACTCCAATCAATAGGATTGTGACTTACCTTTTATTAGTCAGATTGATTAGATCCAATCGTTTAGATAGCGTTTTGTTTTTGACCTCGTTCTTTGTTAGTTAAAGATTGACAATCAATGGGATTGTGCTTTTGAGTTAGTTTTAAGTTTTACATGATAACCATAATCTGAGTTTGTTTCCTCTTCGGAGTGATTTTTTGTTCCGCGTTCATAGTTCCGCAATGTTTCTTTTGAAGAGCGTTGCGCTCTCCATTTGTTATAGTTTTCATAGCCACACTTTTGTTTTCCCTCAGTAAAGAGGATCTGTCTTGTGTTTTCTTTACGAGTGCCAATAAAGACAATTAAAAGGCCTCTGCGTCTGAGTCCTCTCTGATCCGTCTTGTCACACACAGGTTAACAGGAGCTGGGATGATGGCGTGGGGCCCCTTTAGGGAGGTTTCCTACTGAGATGTCATTGCAAATCACCCATTGTTGTTTAAAGGGGATGGGGATACAGCTGGTTACTGCACATTGATACATTTCGGTAAAAACAGCCCTCAGGCTCCGAGTCTCAGAGCCCAGAGCAGTTGCCTGCCTTACCTGTTCACAAGCTGCGCGTCTGTACACGCTACTCAGTGAAAGGGACCAAGTACTTCTAACTGCAGACTATGGATGTATTATAAGAACTGGATAGAGGACTGCCCCTCTGCATTGAAGACAATTTTGTCAGGGTAACCAATCAGGGTACTGCAACAAAAAATACACATGCGGCCCGAAAAGCAATATTCCCATTGACCACAATAGTAAAATAGACGCCTGTAAAACTGTCCACAGGACACCTCGAGACATGGACACAGGCATGTATAGAACTTGATATTTAGGGTTCGAGCAACAAGGGTTGCAAGAACCCTCTTGAAACTGTAAGGATTATTTTTATTATTCCCCCAAATGAATTGCGTTTTTGAGGCCTTTCCCATACCCCGAAACTCACTCAATCCTAGTGTACATTTACGTCTGAAAGTCGTTTATGAAAATGCGTGGAAAATTGGAAGTGGGAGGGGCTAAAAAGTCACGCAAAAAACTTCTATTAGGTCAACTAATTTTTTTTAACGTACGTGAACGAAACTTGGTATGGATGTTCATTAGGTGGGGACGGTCAAAAAAGTCGGTGACGACTTTCCCGTGAATCCTACAGGAAGTTCGCATCTTGGGTTGATCGACCATTTTTGGGTGATTTTGGCGAATTTGCACCAATGGTATTTGAACAAACTTGTCCTAGAGTTTTCGTGTGATCACCTTCAAACTTGGTGAGGTCACTGTGGACCAGTTGAGGAGCTTAAGTTGTGGACAGTTCTTTAAATGTCACATGGCGCACAAGATAGGGGTCGGCAAAGTTCGTGAAAATTCTGATGTTTTGCATCAGAATTTGTGTGCCACGACTCCTCGCGCGCCTCACACTCGAACCAGTTCATTTACCGCGTGGCTACTTTGTTGCTCAAACCCTAATAACCTTTTGCATTTCAATAGGGTTCTAAGCACTTTGTGCTCGAACCCTAAAAATCCTGAAATAGCCTTATCTCAGCCTAACACGCACACAAAAAGACACCAATAGAAAAACACGTCCAAAGAATGAAATTTTTGCAAAACCAAACAAATAGGGTAAAGAAGTAAGTCTTAGTAGATATTCACTTCATTTGTGAGGTTTATATTATGGGACACACAAAAAGACACCAATAGCAAAACCTATCCACTTCACTAGATATTCACAATATATTCACTTCTTTTGTGAGGTTTATATTATGGGACAGTAGAAAAAAGAAAAGAAAACCTGAAATAGACTTATATCTTCGTAATGTGCACACAAAAAGACACCAATAGCAAAACCTATCCAAACAATGAAATCATTGCAAAATCAATCAACTAGGGTACAGAAGTAAGTCTTAGTAGATATTCACTTAATTTGTGAGGTTTATATTATGGGACAGTAGAAACAAGAAAAAATTCCTGAAATAACCTTATCTCAGCATAACGTGCACACAAAAAGACACCTGAGAGAAAAACCCATCCAAACAATGAAATCATTGCAAAATCAAACACTGAGCCGCAGAAGTATATCTTTAAAGATGTTAACTTCACTTGTGAAGTTAATAACACACCAATAGAAAAACACATCCAAACAATGAAATTATTGAGAAATCAAACAAATAGGGTGAATAACTAAGTCTTAGTAGATATTCACTTCATTTGTGAGGTTTATATTATGGGACAGCAGAAAAAAAGAAAAGAAATCCTGAAATAGCCTTATCTCAGCATAACGTGCACACAAAAAGACACCAAAAGAAAAACACATCCAAACAGTGAAATCATTGCAAAATCAAACACTGAGGGTACAGAAGTATATCTTATAAGATGTTAACTTCATTAGTGAGGTTTATATTATGGGACAGAAGAAAAATGAAAAAAATCAGGAAACAGTATTATCTCAGCTGAATGCGCACACAAAAAGACACTAATAGAAAAACACATCCAAACTGTGAAATCATTGCAAAATTAAACAGTGAAGGTATAGAAGTATATCTTATAAGATGTTAACTCCGTTTGTGAGGTTTATATTATGGGACAGGAGAAAAAAGAAAAACATCCGAAAACAGCCTTATCTCAGCTTGAATACGCACACAAAAAGACACCAATAGAAAAACACATCTAAACTGTGAAATTATTGCAAAATCAAACACTGAGGGTATAGAAGTATATCTTATAAGATGTTAACTCAGTTTGTGAGGTTTATATTATGGGACAGTAGAAAAAATCTGGAAATACCCTTATCTCAGCGTAATGTGCACACGGAAAGACACCAAAAGGAAAACATAACCAAACAGTGAAAAAATTACAAATTCAAACACTGAGGGTACATAAGTATATCTTGTAAGATGTTAACTTCATTTGTGGGTTATATATTTTAGGACAGTAGAAAAAAGATAAAAATGCGAAAAGAGCCTTATCTCTGCGTAATGCGCACACAAAGGGACATCAATAGAAAAACAAACCCAAACAATGAAATCATTGCAAACTCAAACACTGAGGGTATAGAAGTATATCTTATGAGATGTTAACTCCATTTGTGAGGTTTATATTATGGGACAGTAGAAAAAAGAAAAAAATCTGGAAATAGCCTTATCTCAGTGTAATGTGCACACAGAAAGACACCAATAGGAAAACATAACCAAACAGTGAAAGATTAGAAATTCAAACACTGAGGGTACAGAAGTATATCTTATAAGATGTTAACTTCATTTGAGAGATTTATATTATGGGACAGTAGAAAAATGAAAAAAATCAGGTAACAGCCTTATCTCAGCTGAATACGCACACAAAAAGACACTAATAGAAAAACACATCCAAACTGTGAAATCATTGCAAAATCAAACAGTGAAGGTACAGAAGTATATCTTATAAGATGTTTACTCCGTTTGTAATGTTTATATTATGGGACAGTAGAAAAAAGAAAAACATCCAAAACAGCCTTATCTCAGCTGAATGCGCACACAAAAAGACACCAATAGTAAAACACATCCCAACAGTAAAATCATTGCAAAATCAAACACTGAGGGTATAGAAGTATATCTTATAAGACTTTAACTTCATTTGTGAGGTTTATATCATGGGACTGTAGAAAAAAGAAAAACATCCGAAAACAGCCTTATCTCAGCTGAATGCGCACACAAACAGACACCAATAGAAAAACACATCCCAACTGTGAAATCGTTGCAAAATCAAACACTGAGGGTACAGAAGTATATCTTTTAAGATGTTAACTTCATTTGTGAGCTTTATATTATGGGACAGTAGAAAAATGAAAAAAATCAGTAAACAGCCTTACCTTGACAGTAAATCAGCATCCTGGCTCATTGCCTTTAGGAATTAATGAAGAAAAGACAGTTTCCCACCTTTTTGAATAAATATATCTTATAAGGTGTTAACTTCATTTGTGAGTTTTATATTATAGGACAGTAGAAAAAAGATTAAAATACCCTCGATCAGCCTTAGTCCCTACTACACATACTGAAAAATCAGACCCCTGGCTCAATGCCTTTATTAATTATTGAATAAAATACAGTTTTGTGCCTTTTTTACGTTTGAATTTTAAAGACTGTCCTTTTGGCCGCTACACGGTGACCTTTGGCCCTAGAGACCCCATATTCGGAACAGGGGATCCTCCGGAGCCACTAAACAATAATCTGATAAAAAAAATATGAATAAAGTCATCTAGAAAAGTATTTGGTGCAATTTCAGGCTGACCTTTGACCTTTCCGAAGGTTGCACGGGTCTAAAACTCGGCACCCTAGATCAGCCTAAGTCCCTGATACACATACTGAAAAATCAGACTCCTGGCTCAATGCCTTTACTGAAAATCAGGTCGTGTCAGACTCTATACAGTCTTAGACCCTTTGGCCAGAGTGGAGGTTTTGGAGGGAACTACATTTCTACAGGTCGCAGGAGTGTGAATTTTTCATATGTCGTTTGGGGTCCTAAGACAAGCGGAACAACACCAGTCCCGTGCTGCGTCCCGGAAATAGCCTTATCTCAGTGTAATGCGCACACAGAAAGACACCTATAGGAAAACATAACCAAACAGTGGAAAAAATTACAAATTCAAACACTGAGAGTACATAAGTATATCTTATAAGATGTTAACTTCATTAGTGGGTTTTATATTATAGGACAGTAGAAAAAAGATAAAAATACGAAAAGAGCCTTATCTCAGCGTAATGTGCACACAGAAAGACACCAATAGGAAAAGATAACCAAACAGTGAAAAAATTACAAATTCAAACACTGAGGGTACATACGTATATATTATAAGATGTTAACTTCATTCGTGAGTTTTATATTATAGGATAGTAGAAAAAAGATAAAAATACGAAAAATAAAAAAGCCTTATCTCAGCATAATGCGCACACAAAAAGACCCCAAAAGGAAAAAACACATCCACAAAGTGAAATCATTGCAAAATCAAACACTGAGGGTACAGAAGTATTGTAGACGACTATACTAGGAAATTTTTGTCTCATTTTGCACGACATACGATACGATGACATTTTTGTAACATTTTGGATGGCATACTATACTATGACATTTTTGAGTTATTTTGGACGACAAACTGTACTATGTCGTTTTTGTATCATTTTTGACAACATACTATACTATGATGTTTTTGTCTCATTTTGGACGACATACTACACTTTGACATTTTTGTCTCATTTTGAACGACACACTATACAATGACATTTTTGTCTCATTTTGGACGACATACTATACTATGACATTCTTATCTCATTTTGGACGATATGCTATACTATAAAATTTTTATCTGATGCCTTTAGGAATTATTACAAAAAACACACCCGAACGGCTGACCTTTGACCTTTCCAAAGGCTGCACAGGGCTGAAACTCGGCACCCTGGATCACTCTTAGTCCCTGATACACATACGGAAAAATCAGACTCCTGGCTTAATGCCTTTACAAATAATTACAAAAAACACCCCCAAACTGCTGACCTTTGACCTTTCCGAAGATTGCACAGGTCTGAAACTCGGCACCCTGGATCAGCCTCAGTCCCTGATACGCATACGGAGAAATCAGCATCCTGGCTCATTGCCTTTAGGAATTATTGAAGAAAAGACAGTTTCGGACCTTTTTTACGTTTGAATTTTACAGACTTTCTTTTTGGCCGCTACGTGGAGACCTTTGACCTGAGGGCTCCATATTCGGAAAGGAGGATCCTCCGGAGCCACTAAACAATAATCCTCGGAGGAAAAGCCAAAAGGACTGTTTGTCCTGTGTCCAAAAACTGAAAATCAGGTCGTGTCAGACTCTATACTATGACATTCTTATCTCATTTTGGACGATATGCTATACTATAAAATTTTTATCTCATTTTGGACGACATACTATACTATGACGTTTTTGTCTCATTTTGGACGACATACTATACTATGACATTTTTGTCTCATTTTGGATGACATGCTATACTGTGACATTTTTGTCTCATTTTGGAAGACATAGTATACTATGACATTTTTTGGTGATTTTGGACGACTTACTATACTATGAGATTTTTGAGTTATTTTGGACGACGTACTATACTACGACATTTTTGAGTGATTTTGGACGACATACTATACTATGACGTTTTTGTCTCATTTTGGACGACATACTATACTATGACATTTTTGTCTCATTTTGGATGACATGCTATACTGTGACATTTTTGTCTCATTTTGGAAGACATAGTATACTATGACATTTTTTGGTGATTTTGGACGACTTACTATACTATGAGATTTTTGAGTTATTTTGGACGACGTACTATACTACGACATTTTTGAGTGATTTTGGACGACATACTTTACTATGACAATTTTGAGATTTATTTTGCACGACATACTATACTATGACATTTTTTGGTGATTTTGGTAGACTTACTATACTATGACATTTTTGAGTTTTTTTGGACGACATACTATACTATGACATTTTTGAGTGATTTTGTCCGACATACTATTGTACTATAAATTGACATTTTTAGTTATTTTGGACGACATACTATTCTATGACATTTTTGAGTTATTTTGGACGACATACTATACTATGACATTTTTGAGTGATTTTGTCCGACATACTATTGTACTATAAATTGACATTTTTAGTTATTTTGGACGACATACTATTCTATGACATTTTTGAGTTATTTTGGACGACATACTATACTATGACGTTTTTGTCTCATTTTGGAAGACATACTATACTATGTCATTTTTGTCTCATTTTCGACGAAATACTATACTATGACATTTTTGTCTCATTTTGGACGACATAGTATACTATGATTTTTTTTGTCTCATTTTGGAAGACATACTATACTATGAGATTTTTGTCTCATTTTGGACGACATACTATACTATGACATTTTTTTGTTATTTTGACAACATACTATACTATGAGGGGCCACACGGTGATATAGTGGTTAGCACTCTCGCCTTGCAGCGAGAAGACCCGGGTTCGAGCCCCGGTTGGAACAAGGGCCTTCTGCATGGAGTTTGCATGTTCTCCCCGTGTGTGCGCGGGTTCTCTCCGGGTACTCCGGCTTCCTCCCACAGTCCAAAAACATGCAATGTGGGGATAGGTAAATTGGACACTCCAAATTGACCATAGGAGTGAGTGTGAGAGTGAATGGTTGTTTGTCTCTATCTGTGTGTGGCCCTGCAATGGACTGGCGAACTGTCCAGGGTGTACCCCGCCTATCGCCCGATGTAGCTGAGATTGGCACAGCACCCCCCGCGACCCTCTGGTTGAGGATAAAGCGGTAGATGATGACTGACTATACTATGAGATTTTTGTCTCATTTTGGACGACATACTATACTATGACATTTTTTTGTTATTTTTACAACATACTATACTATGAGGGGCCACACGGTGATATAGTGGTTAGCACTCTCGCCTTGCAGCGAGAAGACCCGGGTTCGAGCCCCGGTTGGAACAAGGGCCTTTCTGCATGGAGTTTGCATGTTCTCCCCGTGTGTGCGTGGGTTCTCTCCGGGTTCTCCGGCTTCCTCCCACAGTCCAGAAACATGCAATGTGGGGATACTCAAATTTTTTGAGTTATTTTGGACAACATACTATACTATGACGTTTTTGTCTAATTTTGGACAACATACTATACTTATACTATGACGTTTTTGTCTCATTTTGGACGACATGCTATATACTATGACGTTTTTGTCTCATTTTGGACGACATACTATACTATGACGTTTTTGTCTAATTTTGGACAACATACTATACGTATACTATGACGTTTTTGTCTCATTTGGACGATATACTATACTAGGACATTTTTGAGTGATTTTGGACGACTTACTATACTATGACGTTTTTGTCAAATTTTGGACAACATACTATACTTATACAATGACATTTTTGTCTCATTTTGGACGACATACTATACTAGGACATTTTTCAGTGATTTTGGACGACATACTATACTATGACATTTTTGTCTCATTTTAGGTGACATACTATACAATGAAATTTTTGTCTCATTTTGGACGACATACTATACTTTGACTATTTTTTCATATTTTAGACCACATAATATACTTTGAAAATGTTATCACATTTTGGACGACATACTATAGTATGTCGTTTTTGTCTCATTTTGGACAACGTTCGATACTATGAAGTTTTTGTCTCATTTTGGACAACATACTATATTAAGACATTTTTGGATGAAATATTATACTATGACGTTTTTGTCTCATTTTGGACGAGGTACTATATTGTGACATTTTGTGTCATATTGGACAACATACTATACTATGAAATTTTTGTGTCATTTTGGACGACATACTATACTATGATGTTTTTGAGTTATTTTGGACGACATACTATACTATGACGTTTTTGTCTAATTTTGGACGACATAGTGTACTATGACATTTTGTCCCATTTTGGACAACATACTATAGTATGACTTCTTGTGTTATTTTTGACGACATGACATTTTTGAATTATTTTGGACTACATTCTATACTATGACATTTTTGTCTTTTTTTGGACGACATACTATACTATGACGTTTTTGTTTCATTTTGGACAACATACTATACTAAGACATTTTTGTCTAATTTTGGATGAAATACTATCCAATGACGTTTTTGTCTCATTTTGGACGACGTACTATACTGTGACATTTTTGTGTGATTTTGGAGGACATACTATACTATGACATTTTTGTCTCATTTTGGACGACATACTATGCTTAGGACATTTTTGAGTGATTTTGGACGACATGCTATACTATGACATTTTTGTCTAATTTTGGACAACATACTATACTATGACATTTTTGTGTCATTTTGGACGACATACTATACTATGAAATTTTTTGAGTTATTTTGGACAACATACTATACTATGACGTTTTTGTCTAATTTTGGACAACATACTATACTTATACTATGACGTTTTTGTCTCATTTTGGACGACATGCTATATACTATGACATTTTTGTCTAATTTTGGACGACATACTATACTATGACATTTTTGAGTTATTTTGGAAGACATACTATACTATGACATTTTTTAGTTATTTTGGACGACATGCTATACTATGAGGATCAAACGGTGGTGTAGTGGTTAGCATCTCGCCTTGCAGCGAGAGGACCCGGGTTCGAGCCCCGGTTGGAACAAGGGCCTTTCTGCATGGAGTTTGCATGTTCTCCCTGTGTGTGCGTGGGTTCTCTTCAGGTTCCTTTAGCTTCCTCCCACAGTCCAAAAACATGCAATGTGGGGATAGGTAAATTGAACACTCTAAATTGACCATAGGAGTGAGTGTGAGAGTGAATGGTTGTTTGTCGCTATCTGTGTGTGTGTGGCCCTGCGATGGACTGGCGAACTGTCCAGGGTGTACCCCGCCTGTAACTGTCTTCGAGACAGATTTCATTGTTATAAACTGGAGTTCATTAAGTGTTAACATTAATAAATAGGAGACAAAAAGGGCAAATGTCACTTAAATACCTTGAAGTAAGGTCATTTTATTTTGAAGTGCATGCTCACATGACTGGGGTCAGTTTGAGGTTAAACTGAGGGATTGTGGGTCAGAAGCGGGAACATTGTTATGGAGGCAAGAGGTTATGATTTTGGAAGTTTTCTGCACTGTGTTCAAGAGGCGCACACGGTAATTATACGTATATTAATTGTCATATGTATTTAATTTTTGGTTTGTTAAAATAAGCCTCAATGGACTCATATGGACTTTTATGTTTGTATTTATAGTTTTCACGGTGTCTTATGATTTATTGATGTCGACGGCGAAGGAGAAGAAAATCAAGACAGCTGTAGGAATCGTGGCCTTTTTGTTGAACCTGTGTAGCTACACCGCCTATCGCCCGATGTAGCTGAGATTGGCACAGCACCCCCCGCGACCCTCTGGCAGAGGATAAAGCGGTAGATGATGACTGACTATACTATGAAATTTTTTAGTTATTTTGGACGAGATACTGCACTATGACATTATTGAGTTGTTTTGGACGACATTCTATACTATGAAATGTTTGTATCATTTTGAAAAACATACTATACTATGACGTTTTTGTCTCATTTTGGATACACATTTTGGATTCACTGGACCCCCTGCAGTACGCCTATCGACCCAACAGGTCCACCACCGACGCCATCACAGCTGTCCTCCACCATTCCCTGTCCCACCTGGAAAACAAAGAGTCCTACATCAGGATACTCTTTGTAGACTACAGCTCCGCCTTCAACACGGTCATCCCCTATAAACTCACCCACAAGATGTCCACATTTGGTATTCACCCCACCCTCTGCGACTGGCTCCTTGACTTCCTGACTGGCAGACCCCAGACTGTCAGGATTGGCAATAGAACATCAGCCAGCATCATCCCAAACATTGGCACTCCACAAGGATGTGTCCTCAGCCCCATCCTCTACACCCTGTTCACACATGACTGTGTCGCCTCCCACAAAGACAACACCATCCTGAAGTTTGCTGACGACACTGCAGTGATAGGATGCATCACTGCGGCGGACGAAGCGGCCTACAGGACGGAGGTGGACAGTCTGGTTTCTTGGTGCGAAGACAACAACCTCACCCTAAACACAGACAAGACGAAGGAGATGATAGTGGACATGAGGAAGGAGAGGAGACCTCACCAACCACTGTTTATCCGGGATCTTGAAGTGGAGAGGGTGAGCAGCTTTAAGTACCTCGGGGTCCACATCACTGAGGACTTCACATGGACCACCAACACAACACAGCTGGTCAAGAAAGCACAGCAACGGCTGTATTTTCTGAGGAGGCTGAGGAAGTTTGGCATGTCGACAAAGATCCTCAGCAACTTCTACAGCTGTGTCGTGGAGAGCAGTCTGACCAACTGCATCAGCGCGTGGTACGGCAGCACTACGGCCATGGACCGCAAACGCCTGCAGAGAGTGGTAAAGACAGCTGAGAGGATCACCAGGTCCCCACTGCCCTCTCTGCACAGCATCTATCACCGCAGAGTCCACAGGAGAGCTGCCACCATCATAAAGGACAGCACCCACCCACAACATGGACTGTTTACACTCCTGCCCTCAGGACGGAGGTACAGGAGTGCCAAATGCAGGACCACACGTCTAAGGAACTCTTTTTACCCCACTGCCATCAGAATCCTTAACAGCTGAACAGGACTACAATAATCTTGTCACCTGGTTACACTGTCACTGAATCTGTTACCGTCACTTTAACCTGACACATGTCACTTTAAATCTGTTAAATCTGTTTGCACAGCATCAAATTGCACAACCAGTGTTCACTTTATGTACAGTTCTTCTTCTTGTATATATGCATACGTTTACACTTATTTCATGCATATATATATTTAGTTTTTTTTTGGTAATATTTATATTTATATTTTCTTTATGTATATTTACACTTTACAAAAGCATTTCTTTTCTACTTTATGCTGGTGTTTTTGAGTGGACAGCAAAGTAAGAATTTCATTGTACAGGGAAACGTGTTTCTTTACTGTGCATATGACAATAAACACTTTGAATCTTGAATCTTTGAATCTTGAATCATACTATGACATTATTGAGTTGTTTTGAGTGAAACAACTCAATTATTGAGTTGTTTTGGACGACATTCTATACTATGCATTTTTGTGTGATTTTTGACGACATACTATACTATGACTTTTTGTGTTATTTTTGACGACATACTATACTATGACATTTTTGTGTCATTTTGGACGACATTCTATACTATGACATTTTTGTCTCTTTTTGGACAACATACTATACTATGACGTTTTTGTCTCATTTTAGACATCATACTATACTATGACATTTTTGAGTTATTTTGGACGATATACCATACTGTCATTATTGAGTGATTTTGGACAACATACTTCATTTGTGAGGTTTAAATTTTAGGACTGTAGAAAAATAAAAAAAATCAGGAAACAGCCGTATCCTAGCTGAAGACGCACACAAACGGAAAACAATAGAAAAACAAATCCAAACAGTGAAATCATTGCAAAATCAAACAGTGAAGGTATATAACTATATATTATAAGATTTTAACTTTATTTGTGAGGTTTATATTATGGGACAGTAGAAAAATGAAAAAAATCAGAAAACAGCTGTATCCCTGCTGAATGCGCAGAAAAGCAGACACAAATAGAAAAACACATCCAAACAGTGAAATCATTGCAAAATCAAACACTGAAGGTATATAACTATATCTTATGAGATGTTAACTTTATTTGTGAGGTTTATGTTATGGGACAGTAGAAAAATGAAAAAAATCAGAAAACAGTCTTATCCCAGCTGAATGCGCAAAAAAACAGACACAAATAGAAAAACACATCCAAACAGTGAAATCATTGCAAAATCAAACACTGACGGTACAGAAGTATATCATATAAGATGTTAACCTTACTGGTTAGGTTTATGTTATGGGACAGTAGAAAAATGAAAAAAAACAGAGAACAGCCGTATCCCTGCTGAATGTGCACAAAAACAGACACAAATAGAAAAACACATCCAAACAGTGAAATCATTGCAAAATCAAACACTGAGGGTACAGAAGTATAACTTATAAGACGCTAACTTTATTTGTGTGGTTTATGTTATGGGACAGTAGAAAAATGAAAAAAAATCAGAAAACAGCTGTATCCCTGCTGAATGCGCAGAAAAGCAGACACAAATAGAAAAACACATCCAAACAGTGAAATCATTGCAAAATCAAACACTGAGGGTACGGAAGTATATCTTATAAGATGTTAACTTTATTTTTGAGGTTTATGTTATGGGACAGTAGAAAAATGAAAAGAATCAGGAAACAGTCTTATCCAAGCTGAATGGGCACAAAAACAGACACAAATAGAAAAACACATCCAAACAGTGAAATCATTGCAAAATCAAACACTGAGGGTACGGAAGTATATCTTATAAGATGTTAACTTTATTTTTGAGGTTTATGTTATGTGACAGTAGAAAAATTAAAAAAATCAGAAAACAGCCGTATCCCTGCTGAATGCGCACAAAAACAGACACAAATAGAAAAACACATCCAAACAGTGAAATCATTGCAAATGCAAACAATAAAGATATATAACTATATCTTATAAGATTTTAACTTCATTTGTGAGGTTTATGTTATGGGACAGTAGAAAAATGAAAAAAATCAGAAAACAGCCGTTTCCCAGCTGAATGCGCACAAAAACAGACACAAATACAAAAACACATCCAAACAGTGAAATCATTGCAAAATCAAACACTGAAGGTATATAACTATATCTTATGATATCTTAACTTTATTTGTGAGGTTCATGTTATGGGACAGTAGAAAAATGAAAAAAATGAGAAAACAGCTGTATCCCTGCTGAATGCGGACAAAAACAGACACAAATAGAAAAACACATCCAAACAGTGAAATCATTGCAAAATCAAACACTGAATGTATATAACTATATCTTATGATATCTTAACTTTATTTGTGAGGTTTATGTTATGGGACTATAGAAAAATGAAAAAAATCAGAAAACAGCCGTATCCCAGCTGAATGTGCACAAAAACAGAAAAAAATAGAAAAACACCTTCAAACAGTGAAATCATTGCAAAATCAAACACTAAAGGTATATAACTATATCTTATAAGATTTTAGATTTATTTGTGAGGTTTAAGTTATGGGACAGTAGAAAAATGAAAAAAATCTGAAAACAGCTGTATCCCTGCTAAATGCGCACAAAAACAGACACAAATAGAAAAACACATCCAAACAGTGAAATCATTGCAAAATCAAACACTGAGGGTACGGAAGTATATCTTATAAGATGTTAACTTTTTTTGTGAGGTTTATGTTATGGGACAGTAGAAAAATGAAAAAAATCAGGAAACAGCCATATCCCTGCTGAATGCGCACAAAAACAGACACAAATAGAAAAACAGTGAAATAATTGCAAAATCAAACACTGAAGGTATATAACTTTATCTATAAGATTTTAACTTTTTTTGTGAGGTTTATGTTATGAGACAGTAGAAAAATGAAAAAAATCAGAAAACAGCTGTATCCCTGCTGAATACGCAGAAAAGCAGACACAAATAGAAAAACACATCCAAACAGTGAAATCATTGCAAAATCAAACACTGAAGGTATATAACTTTATCTATAAGATTTTAACTTAATTTGTGAGGTTTATATTATGGGACAGTAGAAAAATGAAAAAAATCAGGAAACAGCCGTATCCCTGCTGAATGCGCACAAAAACAGACACAAATAGAAAAACAGTGAAATCATTGCAAAATCAAACACTGAAGGTATATAACTTTATCTATAAGATTTTAACTTTTTTTGTGAGGTTTATGTTATGAGACAGTAGAAAAATGAAAAAAATCAGAAAACAGCTGTATCCCTGCTGAATACGCAGAAAAGCAGACACAAATAGAAAAACACATCCAAACAGTGAAATCATTGCAAAATCAAACACTGAAGGTATATAACTATATATTATAAGATTTTAACTTAATTTGTGAGGTTTATATTATGGGACAGTAGAAAAATGAAAAAAATCAGAAAACAGCTGTATCCCTGCTGAATACTAAGAAAAGCAGACACAAATAGAAAAACACATCCAAACAGTGAAATCATTGCAAAATCAAACACTGAAGGTATATAACTATATCTTATAAGATGTTAACTTTATTTGTGAGGTTTATGTTATGGGACAGTAGAAAAATGAAAAAAGTCAGAAAACAGTCTTATCCCAGCTGAATACGCAAAAAAACAGACACAAATAGAAAAACACATCCAAACAGTGAAATCATTGCAAAATCAAACACTGAGGGTACAGAAGTATATCATATAAGATGTTAACCTTACTGGTTAGGTTTATGTTATGGGACAGTAGAAAAATGAAAAAAAACAGAAAACAGCCGTATCCCTGCTGAATGCGCACAAAAACAGACACAAATAGAAAAACAGTGAAATCATTGCAAAATCAAACACTGAAGGTATATAACTATATCTCATAAGATGTTAACTTTATTTGTGAGGTTTATGTTATGGGACAGTAGAAAAATGAAAAAAATCAGGAAACAGCCGTATCCCTGCTGAATGCGCACAAAAACAGACACAAATAGAAAAACACCTTCAAACAGTGAAATCATTGCAAAATCAAACACTAAAGGTATATAACTATATCTTATAAGATTTTAGATTTATTTGTGAGGTTTAAGTTATGGGACAGTAGAAAAATGAAAAAAATCTGAAAACAGCTGTATCCCTGCTAAATGCGCACAAAAACAGACACAAATACAAAAACACATCCAAACAGTGAAATCATTGCAAAATCAAACACTGAAGGTATATAACTATATCTTATGATATCTTAACTTTATTTGTGAGGTTCATGTTATGGGACAGTAGAAAAATGAAAAAAATGAGAAAACAGCTGTATCCCTGCTGAATGCGGACAAAAACAGACACAAATAGAAAAACACATCCAAACAGTGAAATCATTGCAAAATCAAACACTGAATGTATATAACTATATCTTATGATATCTTAACTTTATTTGTGAGGTTTATGTTATGGGACTATAGAAAAATGAAAAAAAATCAGAAAACAGCCGTATCCCAGCTGAATGTGCACAAAAACAGAAAAAAATAGAAAAACACCTTCAAACAGTGAAATCATTGCAAAATCAAACACTAAAGGTATATAACTATATCTTATAAGATTTTAGATTTATTTGTGAGGTTTAAGTTATGGGACAGTAGAAAAATGAAAAAAATCTGAAAACAGCTGTATCCCTGCTAAATGCGCACAAAAACAGACACAAATAGAAAAACACATCCAAACAGTGAAATCATTGCAAAATCAAACACTGAGGGTACGGAAGTATATCTTATAAGATGTTAACTTTTTTTGTGAGGTTTATGTTATGGGACAGTAGAAAAATGAAAAAAATCAGGAAACAGCCGTATCCCTGCTGAATGCGCACAAAAACAGACACAAATAGAAAAACACATCCAAACAGTGAAATCATTGCAAAATCAAACACTGAAGGTATATAAATATATCTTATAAGATTTTAACTTTTTTTGTGAGGTTTATGTTATGGGACAGTAGAAAAATGAAAAAAATCAGAAAACAGCTGTATCCCTGCTGAATGCGCAGAAAAGCAGACACAAATAGAAAAACACATCCAAACAGTGAAATCATTGCAAAATCAAACACTGAAGGTATATAACTATATCTTATAAGATGTTAACTTTATTTGTGAGGTTTATGTTATGGGACAGTAGAAAAATGAAAAAAGTCAGAAAACAGTCTTATCCCAGCTGAATGCGCAAAAAAACAGACACAAATAGAAAAACACATCCAAACAGTGAAATCATTGCAAAATCAAACACTGACGGTACAGAAGTATATCATATAAGATGTTAACCTTACTGGTTAGGTTTATGTTATGGGACAGTAGAAAAATGAAAAAAAACAGAAAACAGCCGTATCCCTGCTGAATGCGCACAAAAACAGACACAAATAGAAAAACAGTGAAATCATTGCAAAATCAAACACTGAAGGTATATAACTATATCTATAAGATTTTAACTTTATTTGTGATGTTTATGTTATGGGACAGTAGCAAAATGAAAAAAAATCAGAGAACAGCCGTATCCCTGCTGAATGTGCACAAAAACAGACACAAATAGAAAAACACATCCAAACAGTGAAATCATTGTAAAATCAAACACTGAAGGTATATAACTATATCTTATAAGATTTTAACTTTATTTGTGAGGTTTATGGGACAGTAGGAAAATGAAAAAAGTCAGAAAACAGCCGTATCCCTGCTGAATGCGCACAAAAACAGACACAAATAGAAAAACAGTGAAATCATTGCAAAATCAAACACTGAAGGTATATAACTTTATCTATAAGATTTTAACTTTTTTTGTGAGGTTTATGTTATGAGACAGTAGAAAAATGAAAAAAATCAGAAAACAGCTGTATCCCTGCTGAATACGCAGAAAAGCAGACACAAATAGAAAAACACATCCAAACAGTGAAATCATTGCAAAATCAAACACTGAAGGTATATAACTATATATTATAAGATTTTAACTTAATTTGTGAGGTTTATATTATGGGACAGTAGAAAAATGAAAAAAATCAGAAAACAGCTGTATCCCTGCTGAATACTAAGAAAAGCAGACACAAATAGAAAAACACATCCAAACAGTGAAATCATTGCAAAATCAAACACTGAAGATATATAACTATATATTATAAGATTTTAACTTTATTTGTGAGGTTTATATTATGGGACAGTAGAAAAATGAAAAAAATCAGAAAACAGCTGTATCCCTGCTGAATGCGCAGAAAAGCAGACACAAATAGAAAAACACATCCAAACAGTGAAATCATTGCAAAATCAAACACTGAAGGTATATAACTATATCTTATAAGATGTTAACTTTATTTGTGAGGTTTATGTTATGGGACAGTAGAAAAATGAAAAAAGTCAGAAAACAGTCTTATCCCAGCTGAATACGCAAAAAAACAGACACAAATAGAAAAACACATCCAAACAGTGAAATCATTGCAAAATCAAACACTGAGGGTACAGAAGTATATCATATAAGATGTTAACCTTACTGGTTAGGTTTATGTTATGGGACAGTAGAAAAATGAAAAAAAACAGAAAACAGCCGTATCCCTGCTGAATGCGCACAAAAACAGACACAAATAGAAAAACAGTGAAATCATTGCAAAATCAAACACTGAAGGTATATAACTATATCTTATAAGATGTTAACTTTTTTTGTGAGGTTTATGTTATGGGACAGTAGAAAAATGAAAAAAATCAGGAAACAGTATAATCCCAGCTGAATGCGCACAAAAACAGGAAAAAAATAGAAAAACACATTCAAACAGTGAAATCATTGCAAAATCAAACACTGAGGGTACGGAAGTATATCTTATAAGATGTTAACTTTTTTTGTGAGGTTTATGTTATGGGACAGTAGAAAAATGAAAAAAATCAGGAAACAGCCGTATCCCTGCTGAATGCGCACAAAAACAGACACAAATAGAAAAACACCTTCAAACAGTGAAATCATTGCAAAATCAAACACTAAAGGTATATAACTATATCTTATAAGATTTTAGATTTATTTGTGAGGTTTAAGTTATGGGACAGTAGAAAAATGAAAAAAATCTGAAAACAGCTGTATCCCTGCTAAATGCGCACAAAAACAGACACAAATAGAAAAACACATCCAAACAGTGAAATCATTGCAAATGCAAACAATAAAGATATATAACTATATCTTATAAGATTTTAACTTCATTTGTGAGGTTTATGTTATGGGACAGTAGAAAAATGAAAAAAATCAGAAAACAGCCGTTTCCCAGCTGAATGCGCACAAAAACAGACACAAATACAAAAACACATCCAAACAGTGAAATCATTGCAAAATCAAACACTGAAGGTATATAACTATATCTTATGATATCTTAACTTTATTTGTGAGGTTCATGTTATGGGACAGTAGAAAAATGAAAAAAATGAGAAAACAGCTGTATCCCTGCTGAATGCGGACAAAAACAGACACAAATAGAAAAACACATCCAAACAGTGAAATCATTGCAAAATCAAACACTGAATGTATATAACTATATCTTATGATATCTTAACTTTATTTGTGAGGTTTATGTTATGGGACT
>NC_081151.1:16656658-16776658 GCF_958295425.1 Solea solea
ATAACACCCTGCTACTTCAAGTTCCCACCGTTTTCATAAAGACCATTTACTGACTGTTCACTATTATTATAAAGAGTCTATCCTGATTAATTTGAAGATTTCTGTACTTTGTTTTGTTTTTTTCCTACTCTCTTATTCTTCTTGTCATCAATTAAACACATTAGGATAGAATAGCAGATACTTTTTAATACAAAAAACAAGTGAAAATATTTGTAACTAAAGAGTCTGGATTAAGAGGGGTTTTACATTTCAGATGTGATGATGCTTTCATGACACATCATGCTGTGAAGTAGAGTAGGGATCAAAACTGTCCCATGAAGTCACTAAACCGCAAATATTACGCTGATGTCAGCAGTAAACCGACACTGATGATGATGTCAGCCTATCATTTGCAAAAAAAAAAAAAAAAACAACTCATCCAAGACGATATACCTGCCGATTTCAAAACGTTTAAAGCCCATTTGTTGGTGCAGCTGCCTGAAATGTCCATGACGCCAAACCTATTAAGTACACGAGACTAAGGTTACAGTGTAAAAGTAGTCCTGGCAGTGAGAGGGGCCATTTCATTCTTAGCATCCTGTAAACTGATCAAATGAGCAGAGTGGAGAATCATCTTGCAGTTCTGGAAGAGGGCAGGACATATTCTATATCTTTTTCAATGAGTGCTGTAGGACTTCTCATAGCTCTACTCCATCTTCACAGAGAGCGACATGTGTATTCATCACTGCAGCCGTGCTCTCTTCTCAGGAGGGGGTTTACTTGGTGGAGCTGGAGCGGACGACTTTGTCGCCGGTTCCCTCTCCTCTTGTTTTACGGTTTCTGTGGGAGGTTCAGGCTCCTTTTTCACCTCAACTGCAACACGAGAACATGCAGTCATGGGAAAAGTTAAGGAATATTTGTGGATCAGTAAAATCAGAATCAGAATCACAATTATTGTCATTGTATGTTCATACAACAAAATTAAAAAGTACAGGAAATAGAATAAACACAACACACGGAGTTAATATTAATTAGAAACTGGATACTAATATTAAAAACGAGATAAATAAACTGTAAATATATTACATTTTAGATATTAAATTACATTAATACATCCCAATCCATCAATATCTCAGTCGGTTGACACATGTTAAAATGTCAATATATCCACTCAATATTGTGTTTTATCTCATGCTATTCTTCAATTTAACACTTAATTTTTCCATGTTATTTATAGTTAGTTTTATTCAGTTTGTTGGTTGTTAACTTGCTTCCATGTATCCACTGGACTGATTTGTGTTGCATCAAACTGCATTTGATTTGTTTAGTCATCACAACTTGGAATAAAAACCAAAATGATGCGTGAGCATGAATTTTGTTTACATTCATTTCAATATAAAGCAAGCAGTGATGTTTCACAGGCTCTACCATGTAACTAAAGCTTCAGACTATAATGTAATGACTCATAACATACCTGGAATGGGCTTTTCCCCAGGTTTAGGCTGAAAGAGAACACAGAATGAAACATATTACATGGATTCTATCATATTTTCATGCAATAGTTTTTATTCTATGAAATTTTAATGAAACAGATCAACATTATTTTACATTGATAGCTGCTTTGAGTCAATGTAACAGTACCTGGTAAAACGTTGGTGGGAATTTTGACCTGAGGTCCAAAAGCAGTGTGTCCACACGGTGCCGCTGAAACAAAGAACTTGGCTCCTCTTTCTTCTTTGATTTTGGCTTTGCCTTTTCTGTAGTAAAGGATTTTGTTAATCAAGTTGTTAACTCCATCTTAACTAGCATAACTCGTCCTTTTCTACCAAATATTCATTATGTTGTAACAGAAACTATTCTACTACTAAACAGAGAAGTTTCAAAGACGTTAACAATCTGTACCTCTCTCATCCTGGTCCTTGAAGTGCCACCAGTATCCTTTAGATGGGTGATAGCGGCAATATGACATGGCCTCATCAAACGCTGACTGGATTCCATGAACTGCAGAAAGCTAAAAGAGCAACATTTGATGTGTATCACATTAAAATGATCATCAGTCCCACACACAAACATCCTCCATTAACACATTTTAGAGTGGACATTTTGAGGTTTATATTATAGGACAACAATGTATATCCTTACTGCTCTGGAGCTGATTACTGTCCCCAGGTCTGGAGCCTGATACACAACTCCTGCTATGATGTAGTAGTCCGCCATAGATATCACTGTAGAATAGAAACATCAGTGGAGAAAATTTGTTCTTTAGGAGTTTTAAATTCAAGATAAATGGACATTTCCAGCAAAAACACTACACAAATATTCAAGAGCATTATTCGTGGAATATTGCAAGACTTTTTTTTTTTTTTTTTTAAATCATTGCTTGAACAGAAACCAGTCAAATCACTAATAGCTACATTTACTGATCAACCTTTTGTAATCAAATGAATAATCAAATAATCAAGTATTCATGCTCGTCCCTAGTGCATGCAAACATTTGACAAGAGTGTAAAAATACAAAATAGGCATTTAAATAAAAACAAATATAGGTGTTCTAATGTTTAAATTATCCAAACATTTAGTGACCACATTCCTGCAACTGGATAATGACTAAAAGGGCCCACCCAGTGTCATTAGGTCATCTGAAGTTCATTTCCCAGTTATTTGTCAGCCGTATGTCATACATATCATTTGACATTTTTATTAGAAACCATATATCCTCATGATTTCACCAGAAGATGCACTGTACTCTGTCTGCTGACTCATCAGCCTGCGGCCACAATTTAGTTATTTACTGACAGCTGAGTGAGATGACACTGCTCACCCTGTGTTGGTGACTGCCTCTGTTGTTTACGGATTATATAAAGAATTGGCTCCTGAGCATGAAGAAGAATGTACTCCACTCCCACCATCTGACTAGAGAGAGGAGAATAAAACATTAAAAGCACCTGTTTGGAAACAAAACATGCAATTTATCTCATACTCCTAATCATACTGTGCAATGTCTGTGTTGCAATTTGGCTAAAGTAAGAGCAAATCAAATCTAGATTAAGGCAACTATATTGATCCCAGAAGGGCAATTCTTTTGTAGTTTACAACCCTCCTGTGGAGGATAAAGCGGTAGAAAATGGATGGGATGGATGGAAAGACAGATATTTTTTTTGTCATGTGTCCTGTAATGTGCACAATATAATTGTATATGACCACTATCAGCGCTTGGTGACCTGCTTAATGTGTGTAAGATGAATAAACTTACTTCAGGTGCTCCAGAGTGAGCCGCTGCATCTTCACTACCTCATTATTGCAGGTCCTGTCATAGAAGGGGTTGCTTCTCTCAGAGAAATAATCCAGGACATTTCCAGGATTAAGAATTGGCACCCAGCCACTGTCCACCCAGGAAATCCCGAGAAGGTTGTCTGCAAGGAGAAAATGTGAAGTAGGAAAGCTAATCAGTCAGTCAACATCGTATTCATGGCATTAATTAATATTATCTACATCCATGGTATTCAAACTGTGGTATATGTACCACCAGTGGTACAAGAGCTTCCTCTGGTGGAGGAAAATCAGAAATACCGTTTTACTGTAACCATCTCTTCAGATTTGCTCCATCTTAATCTAATTTCACTATACCAGTGTATGAAGTATATGTGAGGAAGAGGAGCATGATGAGAGAACAAAGAATCCTGTGAAAAGTCTGTACCTGACTTTGCTCAGCCTAGTTACACTACTGTATTTTAACATTGGTGATAATGGTGTAACTTGAGAGCTCAATATTTTCTAAGGTGGTCAAGGCTATACAAAGCAACCACTGGTCTACAGGGTGGATAAGACCATATCCTCAGTTGATGTTACCTGTCCCACTTCTGTTTAACAGGTTTTTTTTTTTACATTAATCACCACTTGTAGCAATATAGGTATATTGTAGCTATAAAGTAGGTATAAAAAGTTTCAGAACCACTGATCATCAGTGAAAAGATTTCCAGATTCACATTAAAATGATATACATATAAACGTCTATATACATACTTTTTCCTTCAAGAGGCTTCACACTTTAATGACTAATACATTGATTTTCATGTTGTAAATTGTAGATTACTACATATTATTGTGTATCTTAAAAACAATGTAAATGTATATAGTTTTTCTTTATGTCATTAAGTTTAGTGAATATCTACAGTAATACGTATATAACGCCTTCAAAAACAGGTCATTGTTACGAGCAATTTCTGATTAATTGGTATCTTTAAATTACGAGGCAATACAAGAACCAGCGAAAAGTACTTTTAACTACATAGATACTGCTAAAGTGAGAGTCTAATAAACGGACGTTTGAATTAAGCGGAGGAGATGCTAGTTATTGCTAACGTTAGCTTTATCTTCAGCCACTGCTAACAAACACAGCGGAACTTGTAAGTTGTCAACGACAGCTTCATATCAAACATGTTAATGTGACACGTGAAGTAAATATCACTGTCACAATTTTAATAGCCCTGGAAATAACTTTATATCGAATTTAAAAAACGCCGATTTATCTACCTCTGAAATCCAACGACGACATGATGTCAACAAAGAGTCCCACACTGATGACGTCTGACTCTGTCTAACGTTGCAGTTTGATGACGCCATCTTGCTTTGGTAAATCAATGTTTTAAATACTAACCCAGAGGGCATTTACTGAAACAATAAAGTTGTAATAAACTGTGAAATTAAAATAATATTTAATAAGCAATGCAATAAAATATCAAAGAAATGGACTTGGGCTGGGCTTATTATTTTAACGTTTTCTTACCAAACCAGATTATTGATGATAAATATGGTAAGCATAGCTGTATTAAATAATGAATCAATAATAATCTTATATGATTTATATTCCTGCTTATATATATAATCAAAATGTTTAAACTATTCTAAATTACACAGCATTTTTGGAATCCAACTCAGTAAAATTGTAGGCACTCTTTATTTATTAACATTTGTGCATGTGTGCATCTTTCTTGACAATTCGTTTACCTCTAACCCAAAAGAAATATACAGTCAGAAGAGTAAAGTCAAGCATCACGCATCCAGTCACATTTAACAGCTTTCATGGTTCACGGTCTTTATTTTTGATTAGCATTTGCTCCAGAGAGCTGAAATTCCAGAGACACACCCAGACAGCTGAGTTCACTCACTGCCCTGCAGTCAGTGTGTGACAGGAGGACAGATGGCAGATAAACAAGCTCAGACACATTCCGTGTTGTTGGAAAAATTACATCAAAAACAAGAAGCTCTTGTGTCAGAGGATATGAGGGTGGGTTGACCTTTATTCTGCACCCTTCCTGAAATCATAACAGTGACTTGTGTAACACCGTTACCCTCTATATACCCCTGAGTTTTAATGACATCACAGCCTGTCATTAGAGATTGCCGCCAGAGTCTCACTACAGTGGCTGTGCAGTAAATGAGCAGTCGGGGAGAAAGACAGTCTGCACATGATGTGATACTTCTGAGTGGGGATGACTGCCTTCCACCAATTTGTGATGAGCCATGCACTGATAGGAATATTCAAGAGGAGGTGGTTCATATTCACTGCTGTGAAGAGCTCCTCTTACTGCTTCTACCCATTTTAACAAATGGAGGCTGCAATATTGGATTTTCTGGATGAGAGTGCCTGGAATCATTATCAGTAACTACACCTATCAATACAAAGATGCAACAAGAGTCATTGAGTTTGAGTCTATCTATCTATCTATCTATCTATCTATCTATCTATCTATCTATCTATCTATCTATCTATCTATCTATGCAACACAAATGAAAATAATAATAATAATAATGAAAATAGATAAATAAATATAAATATAAGGATGAAGAACAGCAGTTTAATCCAGGCTGGTATCTTTTTCCTATTGGCCTGTATGTATGTTCTTATTGTTTTCTAATATATTATATTTTATCTTTAGATTATCTATCTATCTATCTATCGATCTATCTATCCATCTATCTATCTATCTTACTCGGAATAAGAACTTCATGTTCAGTTTACAAGCTGATAATGACATTATGTCTAGATTAATAAACAGATAATGAAATCAAAGCTCTTCTCTTCCTGTTGGACCATCGCTCCTGCGTTTATCGACCAATCGGCTCATCACAGAGGAAAAATACTAGAGGAGGTTGTAGACGTTGGAGCGCGTCGAGCACATTTGCGCACAGAGAGGACGACGTAGCTGCGACACCGGAGCGAGGCGAGGACGCGTCTGTCTGTTCGGCACAGAGAAAAGATGCTGTGATTAAAGGAGAGCCTCAGTTACAGATCAGGGTGTTAAGGCAGCTTTAATAATATAAAAAATAATATAAAAAGATAACGTCAAAAATGAGCGTGATGAAGGCTGGACACGATGGCAGCGGCAGAGGAAGCCTCGCCGACAGCGGCTGCAGCGGCGGCGGCGGCGGCGCCCCGAGGCTCCAGCAGTGCGTACAGCCTCCCAACAACAGCAGCAGCAGCAGCGGCAGCAGCAGGACCAAAGATGCCAGATACCAACAGCAGCAGCTGCAGCTCCAGCAGCAGCGGCATCATGGAGGCTCGATGTGGAAGCAGCCGTCTCACAGCGAGCCCGCCGACGTCGTGAGGCGGGCGCTGGACTTCAAGTGTCAAGGCACGCAGTGCTACAAGGATAAGAAGTACCGAGAGGCGATAGGCAAGTACCACCGCGCTCTGCTGGAGATCAAGGGGCTGTGCAGGGTGCTGGGAGACCCGGACACCAGCTCCAAGTCCCCGTCCCCCCTCCTGCCCACCATCAGCAAATCCAGCACGCTGACAGACGAGCAGAAAGGGGCCATGGAGAACGCTGAGCTGGAGTGTTACAACAGCCTGGCCGGTAAGAACACACACACACACACACACACTGGTTTTGTGTTATTTGTCTCACACCTTACCCTAACCTTAATGCCAAACCCTAACCCTTAACCTAATTCTAACCCCTAACCCTAAAACCAGGTCTTAATCATTAAAAAGCCTGTTAAAGTTGTGTGGACCAGCCAAAATGTTCTCACAAGGTCAAAATGTCCTCACAAAGATATGTTTGCTTGACATTTGGTCCACACAGCCTACCGAAGACATGACACAGTGTTCTTATGATGACCCTCATGCATCGCCATTACCTAACCTCAACTATCATAACTAAAGGTTCAACCCCTAACCTTTTAACCTAATCCTACCCTAAACCCAATTCTACCCCAACCATAAAACCACGTCTTTACCCTCAAAAAGCCCCTTAAAACTATGAGGACCAGTCAAAATGTCCACAATCAAAATGTTAATCAAACCACATGCATCAGCTCTTCTAGGGACACTGCATTGACTTTAATTAAGCATTATTCCAAACATTAACCTGAACCACGTCATGCTTAACCCAAGCATAACCAAAGCACAATTCACCAGTTCCTCAGATATTAGGTTCTGCTTCATTAGGACCAGGTCCTGAAGGTCCTGGAGGGGTAATAAAAACATACACAAATAAACATATACTCATTGCAACATAAAAAGATTCTGAATACTCCAAAGCCCATGAACGATTCATAAAGAGTATGAGTCATCCTCAAATTTACTCCACTGCCCCCTTTCTTTCATCTTCACTTAAAGGTTCAGTGTATAATCTCATAATAATTAGTGTACAATCACTTTTAAATCAAACAAATGTTGTTGTAGCCTTAGATAAAGCCTTTTATATGTACTTAAGACTAGGGCCTTTCTTTACAGAGGCCACCATCTTGCACTGCCATATTTAAAAATCAAGCTTACTGCGCAAATGAATAGTGAAATATTTTCCGATAAGCAAAGGTCACTGTTGTTTCCCAACGTGCTAGGGAAGGGGGGGGGGTGATTTATTATTATAAATTATATACTGAAAAGTTTTACTAACAAATCTGTTGTACATTGGTGGTCACTCACTCACTATCCCCCCACATGAGGGTCACGGGGGGCACTGGTGCCAATCCCAGTTGACATAGAGTGAAAGGCGGGGTACACCTTGGACAGGTCGCCAGTCCATTACAGGGATACGGAGACAAACAACCATTCATTCTCAAACTCACACCTACGGTCAATTTAGAGTGTCCAATTGGTCTAATCCCCAAATCTGCATGTTTTTGGATTGTGGAAATGGAGAACCCGAAGAAAATCCACACACACACGGGGAGAACATGCTAACTAGGTATAAAAGTTAGGCCCGACCAGGCCCGACAAGCACATTTTGAGTGACAGCTTTTTAAAAGCCTGAACCCGTTTACAGCCCAACATTATTCAAATGTGCGCACGCAAACAGCTCTTTTGTCAAGAATTTGTCATGTCATGTCATTTAGCAGATGCTTTTATCCAAAGTGACTTACAAGGGAATGGAGTACAACCTGCCAGGGGTGGAGTTGAACTTGCAACCATAATGTCTTTTGCACAAAGGGTACCGGTCTTAACCACTGAGCTACCCTACTCCAAGACTAATTTATACATTTACATAGGCCACTTGGAAGTTGAAACAAAGTCCTCTGTTAACATCGTAACATCTCAGCACTCTAAATAGGCCGAGGAGGAGGAGTGGGTTTGACTCCGGATAGCTCTGGGTCTCAACTCCACATCTGGTGCACCTGCAGCCATGGCTTGCAGAAGAGTGCAGGCATGAGCACGTACGGCATTCCTGTCTGAGTCTGACAACATTCTCACCTGGTTAAATTCTGGCCAGCCGAATGTTGCGATCATATGGAGGTCCTGTATTATCACTTTACGCGCAAGCCAGTCTTCGTGCCGGAGCGCAAGCCGAAGACTCGAAGGTCTTCGAGTGCTAACCACTCCACCAACTTTGTGGCCCCTGTACTTTGACACTTGACAAGACAAATATTAGTAATTCTATAATATAATGAACCTTAAACATCCTAATTTTTGTCTTTTCCTTTCCAGCCTGTCTTTTACAAATGGAGCTGGTGAACTACGAACGAGTGAAGGAATACTGTTTGAAAGTGCTGCACAAGGAAGGAAAGAACTTCAAAGCCCTGTACCGGTCTGGTGTGGCCTATTACCACCTGGGAGACTTCCAGAAGGCCCTGTACTACCTGAAGGAGTCCCACAAACAGGAGCCATCAGGTCAGGACCAACACACCAGCACATAGTCCTCCTAACCTTACTGCACTGATTGATTTCTTCCATGGAAAACATGTACAAGAATAAAGATAAAGATTATTTTTTTTCACCAGAGCCTCCCAGATAATTAATTAATCACAGACAACGTAGTAATTGTTGTGATATTTAAATCTAGAACAAAGCAGTGGATCATCCATCTAGAGCAGGGGGTAGTCACTTATGATTTAAGGAGGTCCGGATAGAGAAAATAGTACTTGTACAGGTCTGCAGCAGCATCATGTTTAAGATGCATTATAATTTAGTTATACATTAAAAATTCATGTTATTGTTGGCTAGTAAATGAATGTGTTAAAATCCTCATTGACCGATCATAGTTGGCTTTAAGATCACTTATTTTGTGGAGTCTAACTGCCAAATTTGGTGGGTAACTTTTATCAAATGTAATTTTATGCTTGGTTTCACGTTCCCACTTTTAACCACTGCCACCGTTTTAGAGCAGATGATACACAGCGGTTTCGAGCTTGAACGCCTTGGTCCATTTTGGATTAAAAGCCCGGTTTTTGGTGTCAACCTTACGCTGTTTCGAACAAGCCACGGTACAGAGACTGACACTTTCGCCGCTTTTCTCTCCCTCTTGTCTTCTCAATCCTATTTCACCTCTATTCAATGAAGGCCTGCCCTACTCTGCCTGTGATTGGCTGACTATTACTGGCCAATCAGAGACAGGCAGGATGTCTCTTTCACTGAGTAGCTATAGATACGGTAGAAACACTGTCAGAAAAGAGTCGCCGGTCAAAATGTAATCTCCGCCAAAACTGATTAAACTCAAAGACATTTTTGCTTGTCTGTAAGCAACATTACTCAAAAGTGAAGAATGATAATACATTTTTTTTTGACATTTTCCGGGGATATAGGTTACCATCAAAGGTGGTGTTTCGTGTTCTCTAAATGCTTTTTCACATTCAAGTAGCTGAAATGAGAAACCTCTTTTATAAATAAAAAATGGAATAAGCCAACATATCACCATAGTTAGTGTTTAATTTAGTAGCTGACTGATTACTGTAATTATTGCAGATCTTTGGCCATCTCATCTCTGGTTGTATCAAACCAATGATTCCCCTTGATCTCCAGTAGGGATGGGACCAATTAGCTTCTTTAAATAAAACTCTTCCACACATGGAAGTGGCTTTATTCAAACAAAAAAGATAGGTCAAACAAAAAAGCAATCCAAATGGTGTAGTGTTGACATTTCTAACATCCCCTGAATCAAGTGATTATATAAAGGCTAACTGTGAGGCAGGTAAAGGCCTCAGAAGCAGTTGTGTTGACGTCACTGTGACATATAAAAAGGTCTCCTGTGAAAACGACCTGCTGTCACACTGATGGGGATCTGAGGGAAAGAAACTGGTCCTGTGTTTATACTGGGGAGCTATTTAGGGGGGTAAGAAACAAGGGGAACAGCTGAGTATGAAAGTAAAGGAACAGTTGATGGTGTGACACATAGAGGACTTCTGAAGGACAAGGAGGGAACAGCTGTTTTGTGATTGGCAGCTATGTAATGCATCTTATGCGTCTTCTTTCACTGTAACGTTTAGAGAGTCGTAAGGTCTCATTTTTGGGAACTATAGTAACACAGACTATTTTTTATCATTTTACTGATATTATGATAATTATTTGTGATAGAACTAGGGTGGGTGATCATTTTGCAACTACAGCATTTAGTTAATTCAAAGAATTTAAATGGGAATATTATAATTTGAAAGTGGAATTGATTAAATTGAGAAATGATATCTGAGATACCTTTCGGGCGGCAACTAAGGATTATTTTCATAATTGATTATTCTGTGAATTATTTTCTCAATTAATCGAGTAGTCCTTTGGTCCATAAAATGGACATGAAATGATGATAATAATGATTTCTTTGTTATATGGATCAAAATAAAAAGAAAACATTCACATTTTAGAAGAAAAGTTCTTTTAATTCTCTAAAAAAAATAAAAATTTAACAATTTTTTTTTAATTTAAATAACTTGTAATGGATTAACTGGTTGCTTATGTTTGCTCTGGAGAAACATTTTTAAAACTCCACAGTAAATGCTTTTAAACAAAGAAGAAAAGATAATTATATGGTTCTTCATCTGAAAACAAAAGCAGCTCCCGAAAAAGAAATATTTCCAAAAATGAACTCCAAAAGCCACTTTACTTAAGCCATGCTAACTTCCGCTTTAGATTTACGATCATATTGATGCACCATTTCCCGTCAGAGCCGGAAATAAATCAGCCTTTTCCTGTCTTTGTTTTCCAGACACCAATGTCATCCGCTACATTCAGCTGACAGAGATGAAGATTCGCAGGAACGCCCAAAGGGAAAAGAAAGAAGCGACATAAGCACTCTCCGTCTGATGGCGTCTCATCCGTCAAGAATTTCAGCCCTACTGTGTGCCACCCAGACCTTACACAAACTGAGTCATATGGCGTGAAGCGATGTTATTATTAAGTTTTGTTTGCTTTTGCTTTGCACAGCATCTGGTTGCCAATTATGTGATTGAATTTCACCATTGTGTGCTTGAAGCATTTTCTGTTTCCAATTGATTTAGTATGTTTTCACTGTAACAAACTGATGCACTGCCAGTCCAAACACTGCACATACAGGCCAACACTTGTGATAGAGACAGAAACAACAAGGTCCACTGAGGGAATCTAGCACGTCTGCACTGCAGGTTAGTGTTTACTGTCAATGAGCACCTTCCCTTGCACAAGATGTCTATTGAATGGCACAACATAAGAACAACTATTTATTTGTTTTGTCAAAGATCGAGTTTTTTTAAATATATTTTAAATTATATCTGAATCAAAGGTGCTTTCACTAAGTAGGTTTATTAAAAGATGCATAGGGACGAACATCAGGAACACATTGCAGTATGAACTTAAGTAACATATCACATAATGTAAATAGGCTACTTTATAGAAATCACAAAAGAATATTAAGGAAAGGCAAGCTACTCGTGTTTATTAAGGCCAAAACAAAGCACTTCATTCTCAGCATTTCCTGTAACAAAAATACTGTATGTTTACTGTAAAGGTATGTGTGTAATAAATGTGTCTATTGATTGAAATCTTGAAGCTGAAAAGTCACGTTGTTTTTTATTTTATTTGATCATAAACTAAAATAGATATGGAGCCATGCTAAGACGCCACATCATAAAAAAGGAAATAACTAACATGGCTTGAAATTAAGCCTATTTCGTATGTCTTATGCCTTGTTTAGACTGCAGCCCACAACTGCTTACATTATATATTCAAAGTGATCAGATCTGATCTGTGTGTTCATGTTAACATTGTCTTGTCCAGTCTTACAAATGGATAGTTACAGGCCACGCCCTGAAACAAAAACAAGTATGCAAAATGGATGACAGAAATCTGTGCCTGATTCTGTCCCAAATGGTTATGCGGAGCCATTGTGTCGATGGTTTAACGCGTCCCCCGGATCTACGTCAACGTTGTTGTTGTAGTTCGGGTTGCACTGTGAGGGACGCAGAAGACACTTTGAAATCAAAGTTCAGATTGAACTGATCTGCAAAAATCTGATCAGAATAGCATTCGAATCCAACTCCATATGTGGTTCGAATCATCTGTCTTCTACCACATTATTCTCCACATCAGGGTCAGTGTCCAATTTGCCTAAACCCTAAATCTGCATGTATTTGGACTGTGGGAAGAGACCAGAGAACCTGTACGAACATGCAGACTACATGCAGAAAGACCCTTGTTCCGACCGGGTCGCAAACCCAGGACTTCTTGCCGCAGAGGCACAACACCAATTGTGTGGCCCTGGTTTTCAAAAAAAATCTGGATGTCCTTAAAATTCTGATTCTAATTCTGAGTCTAAACAAGGCCTTAGAATTTCCCTTGGTGGGGATTTGGTAATAATTTGGGTTATGGAGTTAATTTTTCAGAAATGTACATAATCTGAATACAATCCAGCTTCAGTACTAAATAAACCAACTGTAAATATCACACTGGCATTAGCAAACTGCTAGCTCATACATCTGAAACATCAGCATTCACTCTGTGGCATATTCTTCTTCATATTCGCTACCAGATAAATATAAATCAAATATTTACTCACTTTTAGTGTGTTTCTGGTCTCCACAGGCTCCTGAGGGAAACACAAGGCATGTTGTTTGGTACTTGTGCTAGGTAGCCTATAGCCCCAGTTTGCTAGCTCCTGGTTTAGCTTTAGCCTCATTAGCTAACTGTTTCTTGATTAGGTGATGCCCTAAATGCTTTTTTTTCTTTTTAAATTATATAGTTAGAAGCTTTAAAGCATTTCATTAATTAAAAATAGGATTCCTTACCCATTTCTCTCAACAGGACATTTGCACAGCAGCCATTTTGTCGGTTCACAGTAGAAAAATCACAGGTGTAAATAATCAAATGCAGGTCTCAAACTCGCAGCCAGTGGGCCACATGTGGCTTAATGGATTCATTTTTCATCACAAATATGTTTTTCATTGTGAACTTTGTCCATATTCCATATAAACAAGCACTTTGTTGTATATTTTTTCTAGTATATTTTTTCTAGTAAAAAGTTGTTTGAAAATGTTCTATCCAAAAGTTTAGAAGACAGTGAATTCTGGTTATACTTTTTGTTGAACCAACCATCAAGGTTTTTCAAACATTACAGGTGTTGAAAAAAGAGAAATGGCAATGGTCAGGCAATACATTCTCTTAAGGTTCACGTTACACTTAATTCAGTGTTATTATAAACATATCAGTTAAACAATGATTCCTCGAAAGAAACAGCTTTATAATAATTTTTTTTTTAAATCTGTCTAGATTGTTAGCAATGATTTTAATAAAATCAGTGTGTACCAGTGCAAATACATGTCAGTCAGTATTACAGTGTTAGCCCCAACTTGAACATTTTCATTCATTTAGTTCAACAAAATACGTTCACCATTTTTGATTTCGTTGAATTATTTATCTACCGAGTAAAAAAGTCATTGACAGTTTCCTAAATCCACACTTGTTAATGTAAATTTGATTATTTTTGCAAAACAAACCAACAAAAAAAACACAACCAATTTACTGTCAGATAAAATAATGATAAGCAGCTCTTTTTTCAAAACTGAGATGCTTATAAGAGGTAATGTTTGGCATATTTATTTTAAAATGAATTCATTAATCAACCAATCATGTCAGTGCTATTTCTTTATTTTGAGTAGAACTATTTTCACCCTTGCAAAGGGATTTCCAAAACCCAGAAAAAGAAAAATGGAGAATAAGTAATCCACGATGCAGCAAAACACAAAAATAAAGTCAAATGTGACTGCAGTCATCAAATCACTTTCAGACAGAGCAACTCCTCAAAACCACTGAAAACATTCACAAACATTGATGACTGTCAAAAATCAAGGCAGAAAAAAAGAAAATATAAAAATAAAGCCTCAGATAAATTAATCAATAAATAAAATCAATAAAAATATAAATAGATAATCTGAAATGAACTTCCACATGCCACCAGGGCCTGCTCATGCAGAATGCTGCTTACAATAAGCTAAAACATATCATTCTATCTTCATCAACAATTCATGAGAACTACAAACTCCCTGTGACTTCAGGTCACACTCAAGTTTTAGTGACTCTTTATACAATTCACAGTAAAGAGCTCGAGATATCAGACATTATTATACTGATTCAGCTGCTCATGCCAAGAAATGATCATATTATACAACAGCATTCCCCATCCCTGGGATGTAACTCTGTAGAAGTGACTGATGACGACAGGCGCTCAGTACAAAACAGGAATTCATCAGCTACTAGCACAGAAGGTGGAGATTAAATCAAATAACACAATGTTTTTTACAGACAAATAATAAGAGACATCGTTACAAGCTCTACATTCATAATGCTTCCCAAAAGTGCACTTCATGAAATGCACAATCATCAACTCATGTTTGAAATTATAAAAGAGCGAAAATCTTTGTAAAACTGTTCTGCTAAAAAGTAATTTTAACCGCTTATTCCTAAAAAGGAAAATAAATCAGTGACATATCATGGGATCAAGAAAAAAACTGTTATTTGGCCATTGACCTGGGTCAATATTTATTATGTGTGTTCAGTATCCATGACAGATTTTACTTTTTGTGTAACAAGGAAATATTTGCCTTTAATTTACTTCCAAATTTATGAATGGAAAACTGTGAACTACCAAGAAGGTCCAGTTAAAGCTAAAAACTGAATCAACTGACCAAGACCACTAACAGTCCAAAGACTAATAGCATGGACAACCCCGATCTTGTGTTGGACTCAGTTGAGGCTGAATTAGGACCAGAATCCAGGTTTGTAACGGTAAGGTGAGTCTTTGGGAAAGCTGATCTCTGGTTTACATAGTGGGGCGGTTCCATCCCGGTTCTGTCCCTCATCCCGCTGATCCAACAGGTTTCCGACTCTGCGAGGGGAGTAGGGCGTTGGGGCTTCCATTGGGGTGGGCAACACTGCTGGGTCTCTCCAAAGCTCTACAGTGGGGGGAGTCTCTGTGCTGGAGGTGTGGGCAGGGGACTCGCCGTTACCCAGGATTTGTCCGTTTGCCCTGGGCCTCGCCTCCGCCCAAAACACATCACTACGTGCCCGTGGTGAAGGCCGAGGCCGAGCTCCAAAGTCCAAGGTTTTGGGGCGTTCAGGAGCACAGCGGCGACGAGGTGTTGGAGGGAACACAAGATTAGGATCGGGGAGCCGGGGAACCTCATAAAAGTCTTCCTTTAAACCTCTGAAGCAACCTGTTGTGGTAAAACGAGAAGAAAGGGAAATGATTAAGAGAACAGAGGAGCGGTTATCAGTACAATATTCTTGATTTAACAAATATCACCTGCTGCCGTCATGGTCTACCATGCTAGCTGGCTGCTCCCCAAAGCTGAGCTAAACATAATGCTAGCATGCTACCATTTTGACTTTATAGCATCTATTTATACATGCAAGGAACGTCTGGTTGTCAATCAGATAACAGGTCATTTGAAAGACTACAAAGTTGTGTGTGCAGTGCTGACTTTGATGATGTTTGGATAAGAAATGCAAGAAAGCAAGTATGGGTACGACACTAGCTTGTTTTCCAGGTATTACAGTTAATACTATCAGTAAGATCTTCAGTAAGATCCAAAATGTCAAAGTCTTGATGGCATGGCATAAAAAAAAGCCAGTAAGACCCAGTTTCTGGTGTCAACGAATGTCTACAAATGCAAATTTTAAAATTGTACATTGTAGTTGGAATAAAAGAGACACGCCTTAACCTGTGTTCTGTAACGGCGTTTTTTCTGGCAATGGTTCCAGACTACTCAGAGGGCAGCTTTTCTTGATGGCTCCATCTGATGGCGTTCGCCGCAGGCCACGCAAAGTACTGGGGACACAGGGTACGTGCGTGGGTGTGAGGGACTGTCGCGGGTTACGCTTGAAGCTCTCGAGGTGGGTGTTGACCAGCGGGTTGACCGGGGTTTGGATAACCTGCTGCTGCAGCAGCTTCAGAGTTGGATGTGCGGGCGGCGAGGCAGATCGACACACCAACAACTCCTCGGTGTCGGAGCGCAGGAGTGAGCGCGTGGAGTTGCAGTCAGACACAGAGGACAAGGACAGCAGTGTATAAGACGAAGGTAAGCCTCTTTCAGGTACTGAGGGAGCCGAGGGCTTCAGCGGGCTCTCCCGCCTGAACAGTCCGCGAGTCGGGGAGCTGGTGTTTCGCCGCTGGCCCCCTGTTCTGTGGAAGAAGCTGTCCCATCGTGATTTGATGCTCTCCTCTGGTTGGGCTAAAGTTAACAGGTTGCAGCCCAGTCCGACCGCTGCCAGCAGAGCTCCACAGCCCAGCAGCACCAACTCAGAGCGTCGACCTCCTACTGGGCTCTTTTTGCATGGTGACGTTCCCGGCGCCTGACTAGCACTGGGGCAGTACTCATGGCCATCAGTGTCCGCAGGAGCAGCTAAGTGGACTTCCTTGTTGAAAGGGATGCAGAGGTAGGACTGACCAGAAGCCGCTCCTGGTTCAGTAGTGAAGCAGCAGTCTTCATTTTCTGCAAACACATACAGCATATACACGTTAAGATTGATTTGTTTGTCCTACAAAGCTTCCACACACAGACCTAATGTGACACTGATTCTTGAATTTCCATCCAACCACAGTTGACTTGCTGACTGAGCAAGATCCTTTTTCAGCAGCATAAATCATTTTTTACACAGCTGCAAACATCTGTGGTTCCCAGGTCAACCACTGAAACCCATGTGGGGATGAAATATCTTACTCACTCACTTTAGTCCTTCAAGTTTTTTCCAGCCAGACTGCAATGTCTTTAAGCTTTGTAAGAATTATTGAGATGTACTGGTGAGTGTGCAGATCTCTGCTCACCCTACGGTGGCCTCCTCGTACGGTGGCCTTCAGGATGTTGTTACTCATTTGCGTAGTAAGCCCTTGCCTCAAAAACATTAGTTGGACCATTAGAGCGCATTACAAGACTGTGTTGGACTTGCATTATTATGGGGGGTATCTAAATGTTACACACTGGACTTTAAATGTATTTTAATTTAACCAGATAAAAGACCCATTGAGATCGAGACCTCTTTCACAAGGAGGAACCCAAGCCAAGAAGAACCAACTTTCAGTTCAATTACTCACATATTCTTATAACCAGATCTGGTGGACAGTATTAACAGCCATAACTTATGATAAGACACAAACTAGGCGCCTTTCAAGGTTCCCTTCCTAGGTGGGATGATGCGTTACTGTTCAGATGTCAGGGATTGTCTCAGTTCTCCTCGGATCTGAGCCGTCGACAATAAAATATTTCAAATTCACTCATCACTCACTCGTGAGACTCCATCATTGGTCATCTCGCCTCATAATCAAAAATCTCCACAACACTGCTTACCCATCTCCACGAGGCTTGGCACTCCAGGCACTGCTGGACTGTGTCTTGGGGATCTGCGGAGGTTTGGGGCACTGCAGGACCGCTGCCTGCTGCCCTCGTGGGGAGGCTTTGTACTGTCAGGATAGAAATGATTTAAAAACTACAAATAAAAAGCAACAATGTGAGAAATAACCGCGTAAGAGTTGGTTAATATCCGCAGTCCTCTCACCTGGCATCAGCGCTGTGCTCCCTGTGCGGGCAACATCCACGAGCTCGGCCTTTCTTCCTGGAGCTCTTCCTCTCGCCCTCGTCATCTTCCGGCTGAAAAAATTTGTTACGAGTCCAGGCGTGACACCCTTCCCCTGGAGTGACTGTGAAACAACGGCGACGCGGGTCAATTCATATGCATTTAATACGCACAATAAAAACGATAAAAATATGTTTTTGGAGGTCTTACGCTGAATGGCTCTGAGGCGGGGCAGCATGGGTGGACTGTTCGGGGGGCTGGAGCCGCTGCTGAGCAAACTCCTCCGCCTGTCGTGGGAAGGAGACACCTGCACCGTGATTTTATGCTGAAAATCTGAAAAAAAAAGTACACAAGAAAATTTAAGGAAATCTAAACATTAAAATGAAAACCTCCAGGTGAAACTTTGTCTAAAATCCCAATATCCCAGCGGTAATTGTGACTCACTGTCATCGAGAACAGTAGTGTGACAGTTTGTACCTGAAGGTAAGCTGATCCTGTTTCCATCCTTGAGTTTGAGGCGATTCCGACGGAACTTCCCCTGCCTCCTCACCACGTGAGGCTTCTCCTGGCAGAGCTGGTGAATGATAATGTTGAGCTCTCGCTCCAGGATGTGGATCTCCCTCTCAGCCAGCTCCTGCTCACGCCTCCTCAAGGCCTCCTCCTGGCACTTCTGCTGCAGTGCCGCCCGAGTCAGCTCCTCCTCCCACGACCGCAGCTCCTGCCGGAGAAACCAGAAGATGATGACGGCGAAAAATACTTTCCTAAAAGTGACAAAGGACTTCAATCTCTCATTTTTGTACCTTTTCCTTGGTCCTCAGCTGATCAAACATTTCCTGGATCTCCAGTTTCCAGTCGTCCTGCAGAGAGTGGAAGGACTCTGCTGGCATTTCAAAAAAGCCGGACTCCTCGATGGCCGTCAGATGGTCCAAAACAGATGTGAACTGTGGCCTCGCGTGAGGGTCGGAGCTCCAGCACTCTGCAGCAAAAGACGAGGAACAGCTTCAGGCCAACTCTCCCCGAGCATAAATTACTTTTTGGCACTTCAAATGATTCCAGAAAGCCATAAAATATTCCGTTGGGTGATGTGATGTAAGCCCTTATTTATATTTTAGAAATCTCACTTGCTGCAGTGGATGAATACATAATAGTTTTGCGGTTACTCGGCTCATTTTTACAAATTTATAGAATCTTTCTGGCATGTAAATGACAATTCCCTACAACAAGTGTAAGAAATAATGACAAGAGACCACAGATTGAAACAAACGACGTACTCCTCCGCTCACCCTTCCCTTTCCCAAGCAAATATGGTTGCCTTCTTCTAAGTTATTATTAAAATGAGTCTTACCCTCCATGAGACGTGCAAAGGGCTCAGGACAAGTAGAGGGAATTGGCAAAGCGAGTTTGTTCATCGCCACGCCGTAGGCCACCGCGAGGCCATCGATACCCCGAAAAGGAACTTCTCCGGTCAGCAGCTCCCACAGCAACACGCCATAACTTCAGGGTTACAAAGAGGAGAAGAAAACAAAACAAACAAGAACGATCAAACGAACAACAACCGTAGCAATTGACACAGGTGACCCCGATAATATGCTCCTAACATACAAGTCACGACATAAGGTCCGTTTATCTCCACTGAAAAAGGGAAGTGGACAAATTCAGCACACACTGTTGTTCTGGTGAAGGACCTAGAGATCTCATAAATCTGGAAGGAAAGGTTCTCTGTCGCCAATTCTGCTTAAACTTATAAGCAGAGGTTTCATAGATTGTCTCATGCAAACCACACGCGCATATGAAATTAGGATTAGTGTTCAATGCAGTTGACGGAGGACAAAATGATCTGCACTCCTTGACTGACTGATCAGGACTTAAATCCCGTTTTAAATGGGGAAACTCCCACATTCGGTCAGGAACAGCCAAGATGGACCGTTAATGCTGCTGAGAGTGTGAGGACAAGGGCCTCACTCCTAATTACAGGTCACAGCTCCACTACAAAAAAAGTACCTACTCAACGTGGGCGGGGTCATCACTGCACGGCTGCGTGAAACGGCAATAACTTTGTTGTTGGAGATTAACCCACATTGTTAGGACTGTTAAGTCTTTTTAACTGATCTACAGTTCGGCTTGATTCTTATGTTCCTGTGACGATACTCAGACCAATCAGTGGCCAGCAGTCTGGTGACGTCACAGCACCCTTGCAACCTCGCCAGAGCAGGTACTAAAAAAAAGTACCTGGTACTATGCCAGTGTTCTTCACTGAAGCAGATTTAACCTGCATTTTATTTCTATAAAAATAATTTCACAGTGACATTTTCAAGATATTTTAAGATATTATATTTGCAAAGCTTAAGAATAAATAAATCACCTAAATCAAGGTTTAACAAGATTACACTTAAACAAATGAACTTCATGTTAGTGGTCCATCTCTTCAACTGTGTTTGTAGAGATCACAAATAAGGCTGCAACAAATGTTTGACAGATCACATAAATACTGTATCTCAAAATAGAACATGAAAATGATGAATCAGTGCAGAAAATGTACTGTTCATACGGTCCATTATTTCATGTTGATCCAGAATTTGACTAATTTATCCTTTAGGAATACTGTTTTTTTTGTCTTAATTATCTTAATTGCATATTCGATTTTTTGTTATATTTAGATAATGCTGCCTTGAATTCATTATATACAGTATTATATACTGTAATTCTTTTTATAATAACCTGATAATCATTTCATCGACCTCAAAATAATGTTCTCAAATGTCTGTTTTGTCCACAAACTTAAATTAAATGATTTCTCTGTTATGTTATATGGAGCAAATAAACTGAAATAGAAAATATTCACAAATAAGGAGCTGAGAAATCCCAGAGTTTTACCTATGAAAAAAAAAAAACGATCGAGTATCAAATTAGTTCATTAATTTAGCAATCGATTACTAGTCAATTCAGTAATTGATCATTGCAGCCCTAACTCACAAATAAAACCTCTGAATATTAAGTCAATATGCATTAAATTAAAGTGTAATTACTGTACAACTGTATTAGATGTTGCTGTTTGATCTGATAAATAAAGCAGAGACACTTCACCTTCTCTCTGACTGCACAAAAGTATATTTGTATATTTGACTTAATTTACTCATCAGCCCTCTCCAGTTTTGTTCTCGTCTCAAAAAACAACGTTCTGTCCTCTTCTGTGTCTCTGCATTGTTACTATGGAAACTGCTGCTCGTGCTGAACTTTTTCCCTCTGCCTGGTGGATAAACTGCTGATCAGTTTTTGGCTCAGTTTCTCGCGAGCACATCTACAACCTGGTGCAGTTTTGTCTGCCGCACAGAGCCAGTCCTCTGCCCACCTCCAAACGTCGCTACCCTTGGAGAACATAGACGAGCGGATGACCTCGGGAGCCATCCAGGCGTAGGTGCCTGCGGCGCTCATCTTGGTGGTGCGGTGCCATTCTCTTGCCAGGCCAAAGTCTGTGATCTTCAGGGTCTTGTTGCTGAGGTCTTCCATCTCAACCCTCTCCAGGATGAGGACTGGAGTGGGTACGTGGGTTCAGCGGGGGGGGTGGAGTGGGAAGTGATGGAGGGGGAGATTTTGGAGTTGGAGGATGTGGCGGGAATTCGTGCAAATTGACAGCACAATAAGAAAATAAATGAATAAATAAATGGTTCATTTCCAGGATTGAAATGTTGGGAGAGGTGGCAGCAACAGCAGGAGGAGGAGGAGGAGGAGGAGGAGGAGGAGGAGGAGTCCCCACATTAAAACAAAATTCATGTTTGAAACACACACACACACACACACACACACACAAATGACAGACAAGGCGGTTGAACGAAACAGGGTGCAGCCAGGATGAAAGGATTGGTGGGACACATACAGAGGAGAGAGAGAAAAAAGAGAGAGGGAGAGAACAAACAGCGTGAGCTCCAACGACACAAGAAAGCAGAGATGAGAAGCACAGAACCTGAATCTATGCGCATGATATCACTGCATGCGGCCGAGCATTAAAGCTGCAGCGTGTCACTTCTGAGGATGTTGTTGTAGCCTCGGTTTGATCTTGGCTCGTCACATCATTTGTATACTGAAAAAACAGCAACTGCCAAGCAAAACTATCAGACCCAACTGAGGGAGCGAAGTGTTTATCCTACACTAAGAAACACAGCGAGAGGCTTAACCAGCTTTGTGTGAACTCACCTGAACAGCCATTTGTTTTTACTATGGTTGTTTTTGATGATTATTTTCATCATGGATTAATCTGTCGATAATTCCTCATGTGGTCCATAAAAAAAAATGTTGGTGTTCGTCAGACCTGGAAATGATGATGTTCTCAAACGTCTCGTTTTGTCCACAAACCAAAATGATTCACTTTTAATGATTTCTTTGTGATCCAGAGCAAAGAAAATGAAGAAAATATTCACATTTAAGAAGCTTAAACAATCGGAAATCTTGTTTTAATCATGAAAAAAGCATCAAATCAAAAAAAAGTTGCCGATTCATTTAGTAATCGATTAATATTCGATTCATCGATTAATCGTTGTTTTTACACCTAATAGTCTGCTAGACTCGGTTCGATCGGGGGTTGCGACATTCAGCCGGTCCGAATTTGCTTTCACACTTTCTCACTTTAGTGAAACGAACCGGAACCTTCTGAATAACATATTCCCCTCCTCGCCTGAGGCGGCGCTGCATCCCTCATGCCTCATGTGGAGGACAAAGCGATAGAAGATGGACGGATGGATAGCGGACAGCGGAGAAATTGTAATTGTCATTACAGTGAAGGGAAAGTTATCTTGGAAAAGGGGACAGAAAAAGGGCAGAAGCTCACTCATAGAACATTTTTGGACAATTCTACAGCCATAAAATCTAAATTAATCCAGATTATCACAATGGTCATTAGAGGGTTAATACTATGCATGAAATAAAAGGTGCAGATAGAGTTCACACCAGTTATGAACCACTCGAGAGTTCCTTTGCAAGCGGTCCAAGACCATGTCTTTTAAGACGGACCAGAGTTCTGTTGATCCAAACAAACCGTACTAAAGGGCAAACCGACCAGGGTTCGATTTAGCAGCACTAAACGCGGCTGGTGTGAACGCACCCTTAAACAGCGACACACCCATTTGCTCCAATAGGCTCTAAAAACAGCTCTATTCCCAACGTTTGCAGGCAAAGCTGGAATCTCTCTCCGACCACACGACCGTTCAGCTCCACATGCCGAGCCATCTGCTGTGCCCGGCGCGGAGGGTGTGTCTGCAGGCTGTGGTGCACAACCAAGCGCTCCCTTCATCTGCTGCTGATGCCACCGAGGCAGTTTCCAAAGAAACCTAAACCCCGAACATGTGATGGAAGGAAATCCTGCGTCTGCGACCTGAGACAAACACGGCGGATTGTCCCCAGAGGCCAATCATGTTTGCACTCACTGTAATGTGCTGCGCTTTAGATAAGAGCATCTGTCTAATGGCGGGTTATGTGAAAAGGATGGTAGTGGAGATAGCGGACAGGATGGAGAGGAGTTGATCTAATAAAATAGATTTTAAACCATCATTTACAGGTAAAGTTTGGCCGATTTACAGCTAAATCCAGCTGAGACAATACAATACCACAGCTCTTGCAGAGGGGACTGTGCAGCCACGCTTTTACATGTAGAAGCAAATTCATGCTGCTGTCACTGTGACCTACTTTAGGAAAATAGCTCTATGTTCTGACATCATGTCTAGGATTTACAGAGAATGGGAGAAAAAAATATATCCAGTGAGCAGTAAAGTATGGATGCCCAACACAAGCCAGAGCATGTGTCCGATACTGATACCGATACCGATATCGCAAAGACTACCAATACCGATATTAGTCCAATAACAGTCATTTTTGGCCATTTGAAGCTGTTAACAACCCATCTGTGCAGTGTAATTTCAAACACACGATTCTCCAACTGTGTAACAAATATTATTCTCCCTAAAAGAAATATAAACAGCCCAAACATGACTCAGCTATAAAGCTTTTGCTGATTTTTTATTTAAATTTTTTACAGCCTGTGCATTGTGAAGCACGTGATATATAAAGGATTTTATCAATTTAATCCGTGCTATATAATAATAATAATAATAATAATACATTATATTTGTAGGGCACTTTATATTCTAAAAAAATAATCCCAAAGTGCTAGGGTTAGCATATCCTAGCCAATAATTTTGGCCAATGCCGTCCGATACTGATTCCCATCCCTGGTGAATTCAAATGGTGTTATTTATTTTTTTTAAAGTTGCTTTATTGAAAAGAAAAAAAAAGGTAAATAAATGTATAAAGTGTAAAAAAAGAAGTCATCGGTGGCTGCAATCAACAACTCAATTATGTAAACAGTTATCAGCGGTTAACAGCAGTTAATCAAGAAGAGCTGTGATAAGTGCTGGTGATAACTCATGAAAGGTGTGCGACCCGTGTTGATCTGTGTGCAATTACTTTAGTCGTTTGTCGTACCCATAAATACAGGATACAGCCACCGTGAGGGTCAGATTGCCCTTCTCCTTACTCTACTTGTGTCAGGCTTGAGTTGGAGTGTGATGAGCAGCAGTTCTATAAGAAAAAAGTGCCTAGTTGATGCCAAAGGTCAGAGTAAATCATTCAAATAAACACTTGTTAGAAGCAAACGACACAGAAGACCGAGGATCTCTGAACACACAACACGTCAAACCTCTGTTACCAGCAACAGAGTGTCACTAAACCCACATGCTGCAACTCCACTGTCCTGTTTCCTCCGGTGCTGTGAAGAGGGCAGGGGTTTTCCCCCCCAAACAGACCAGGGTGGCAACGAGTTTGACCGACTTATCACTTTAAAAGCAGCCTATCGGAAACAAAGAGCCTGAGCTGATCACCAGAGGACGGGCCAATGGCCGCAGAGAAGCCGGGTTGTGTGTGTTGGCCGGGGCAGAGCGTTGGGCAAATCCTCAGTAATAGGCTTGGGATTTAGGGGGATCCAGTTGGGTAAAAGGCAAGATTACGGCTGCTCCACAAACACATACACATGCAAACTCATTTTCCTTTCTGCCCTCATTTCTGAATTATATCTAATTATGCGGAAGTAATCAACTCATTTGGCATATATATATATATATCTATATATATATAGATATATATATATATATATATATATATATATATATATATCTATATATATAAAGTATAGATTTTGTAAAATGAAATCTAAAAGTAATACTAAATACAAATAAAGGAACTCTTACTGTTGCTGGACTTGAGGTCCCGGTGGATAATCGGGACAATGGCCTGGCTGTGCAGGTAGTACATGCCCCGTGCGATCTGCACCGCCCAGTCCACCAGCGTGCAGGGAGGGATGCGTTTCCTCGCGAGCGCCCGGTTGAGGGAGCCCCCCCGAGCGTACTCCATGACCAGGCAGAGGTTGGGCTCCTGCAGACAGACCCCCAGCAGGGCCATGATGTTGGGATGGTTGAGCATGGCGAACAGCTTGGCCTCCTGACGCACACTCTCCAGCGTCTGGGCCGCGTCCTCGTCCGGGTCCCGCCGCGCCGCCTTCACGGCCACCTCGGAGCCCAGCCACACGGCGCGGTAGACCTTCCCGAAACCGCCCACGCCGATGATCTCCTCCAGGGTCATCTCTGAGAAGTCGATCTCCAGGACTGAGGGGGGGAAATACGGGAGAGAAGGGGAGATTAAGGGCAGCAGATACTGTGTCAGCCCAGGACAGACCTGGAATTAATGTGCGTCCTCAGTTATGTGGACATGGATGTGTCTCTAGTGAGGAGACTGTCTTCAACAACTCCCGAGTCCCGAGAAGCTGAGTGAGTCAAAGCTGAACTCGCGCTGCTGTAGCATGAAATCTGATGTTACCCATTAGAAAACCATCAGCTGAGGATGTGGTCTACTCCATCCTGTAGTGGTTCTCAAATGTATATAGGAAGTACCACCTGAGGAAATATTGAGCTCTCTCAATAACACTATGAAATGAGATTAAGATGGAGCGAGAGATAAAGTGACTCTAAGTATTACTATTTCATTTATTATAAAAATGTCAAAATTCCTACGGTAGAACAGAATTTCGACATTCAAAACCATCTCCCAGACTACCTTTCGGGTTGGATGTGAGTCCCAGGTCCGAACGGGGCCATAGAAAACAAGACTCAGGAGATCTGACACACTTTGAAGGACAGATGAAGGAACTTGGAGGGAGTTATATACTGTATTTACACAAAGCCATTCAAGGACATTAAATAAAGGACAGAGTGGACCTACTGGGAATTCTCCAATTAGCAGGGAAAGTGTAATCCTGTGTAATCCTAATGTAGATTCCTTGTGTTTCTCTCATCCTCCACTGTTGTTTTCACACTTGGGAACCGGAGAGGGTGCAAACTCTGGAACTTTCCCAGTGTGACCATGTGAACAAGCATCTCTGAGTGTTTAAATCCAGGAAGCGTGTGGACCAAACATTCTTGCTGTGTGGATTCATAACCGAGCGAACCCTGATGAATATTTCAGATGGGACGGTATGTTAAAGTAGGTCAGCTGACTTCGAGGAGATAAAAGCCAACAAAAGACCGAGGCAGCAAACAAAAGGCAGCCGAGGTTGAGTGAGCGGTCCACACTGTTAAACATGCTCACCATCTTCGTCTTTATAATCATTTCTTTGCATATCTAACTTCATTTCAACAGCTGGACAACATTTTCAAGTAATAACCAATATTTGTCACTCACAGTTACCTCGATAATGGAAAATGACCACAATGAACTTAGTCCGAGACCTTTTTATCGCGATCCATAATCTCCTATATTGTCCCGTCCTGGACCTCTTTGCCCCGTGTCAGCTGGGACTGTCTCGAGCGACCCGAGAACCCTCATGAGGAGGATAAAGCCGTCCCGTACTTGTTCTTTTGGGTTCTACAGAATAGTGGATTCACCTAGGCCTTCATGTTTAGCTGTACAACCATCTCTTTAACGTGCACTATTTGGTATCTCTTTCTGAGGCAAAATGAGCCAAAACATCAACAAAAGACTATTTGACCCACTGTTATTGGACCCTGATGCACTTAGTGAAGAATATAATATAATAATGATGATTGTGAGGATGTGTTTGTTTGTTGTGATAATGAAGTGTGGTCCTGAAGCTGAGGAGATGATGAGTCTGTTTCTAGGCCAACAGAAGAGAGACAGAGACAGAGAGAGAGAGAGGGAGACAGAGAGAGAGCGACAGGCAACACTGCGTCTACTATGACACAGCAGTATGTCTGTCTCTGTCTCCTCTGGCCTCCCAACAAAAGACAAGTGCACCGACGCTGTGCTGCGTTTAAGTGAGACAACACAATGGGATACTCACGGTGCAGAGGAGGCACCGGGTACTGCTGCTCCGCCGTGTCCCGTATTTCCTCCGGAATACATTTCCCCTCGCTCACATAATTAGACGGAAAGATTCCGACCCGGTCCGCGATCATTCCGGTCCACCAGCCCTCGTCTCCGGACACCAGGGAGTCCTTGGACAGGACCTCCACCACGTCTCCTCTGCGGAGGCTGAGCTCGTCATCCGCACTCGCTTCATAATCGAACACGGCCGTCCACAAGCCTGGCGGTGGCAGTGGTGGTGGTGGCGGCGGCGGCTGTGCGGCGGGTGCCGCATCCTGCGCGGCGCTGACACCATTGTGCGGCGTGGGCCAGCGGAACACGTCTGGTTCTGTGTCTTCTGACGACGAAACGCGCGCATTGGGACTCAAACTATTGTCCAAAGCGGGTTTGGAGACATCCATGGACGCGATCCATAGGGGCGACCTGGATCACTGCAGGCGCATCCACCTGGCGCGAGCTCCGTGCGTCTGCACACACACACACACACACGCGCGCGCGCAACTAAGTAGCCTGTGATCCCGCACAGTGACCCCGCAGAAACCTGGAGGGACACTTCTGCTGCATCGTCCGTCCGCCTTTCTGGATCTGGATCTGGATCTGATCTGGATCACACACTCACCTCCAGCTCGAACATTTTCAACGCACAGATCTGCAGCCAATGACCGCGGCGTCACCGCGAGGACGCAGCACGTTTTACTTTAAGCCAATGGTGCCAACGTGCGTACGATCGCCGGCTTCCTATTGGCGCACAGACACGTGACTGGCAGATTATGTCCCGCCTCCTTCCAATGTCAAACCCTGAACCTGAATAAAAGAATCACATATTAAATATTTGACCACTTTACACTTCTCCAAATCTAGCATGGTACATTTCATATACATAAATGTAAACATATGAAATAAAGCACTACATCCTGAAAACTATTGACAATTGATTTCTTAATATCAAGTTAGAATGGAGTTATGTTTGAGTAATTTACCATCATAAATACACTTTTATTGTGAATCATATATCGTTTGTTCCATATCCACACACAGAACACAGATGCTTTTTTATTTTGAAATTCTCAGAAAAATCTCTCATCATACTATTTTAGTATTTTTATGTATTGCAACAGAATATCATTTTAAGCTCATATTGCCCACCCCTACTGAATAGTAGGAGATTAGAGCCAGATTAGATGCTCGATGGCCCCAAATTCATTGAGTTGTGTTATATATACGTATACATAGATATATATAAGCCTGTAACTGCTATTTCAGGACAAAAAGAGACACTTATTTTGATTATGTTTTCTTAATTTGATTTGAGACATGAGCATAAAATAATAGCAGTGTTTATTATTTTGGTGGAAGGAACACAGAGACCATAGCATGTCTTTTCTTTAAATGATCGCCTTTATTTATTCATAGACACCCCCTCCCACAAAAAAACAAACAAAAAAAAGAAAGAATATAAGAAAATACTAAAATACTCAACTTAAGTTAAATTTCATTTTTCATGCACAATTCCCAGAAATAAAAAAAAAAACAAAATCCATAGCAAGGGATTAAAAAAAACAAAACAACCCACATACACATTCAAATAAACAAGAGTCATTATTTCAGTGATGTAATGAGGTGTGTGTGTGTGTGTGTAAAGTCACTCCATACTTATTGAAAGCGTAATTCAAAATGATTCAGTGCATTTAAAAAGGATTTTTACGAGGTTAACTTTGAAACCTGTTGGTTTACAAAACGCCATGTTATACAACATGAGGGATATACTGATGTCTGCGTGAATGAACTGACACGGTAACCCCAAACCTCACTGTCACTTCAGTCCACTTCACATGTCGTGTTTGTGTAAAGAGTTATTAAAGAAGTTACATATTTGGGGAGATTTTGACAGAAAAAAAAACCAATGTGAGGAAGAAAATTTATGCCTTCTTTTTTTTAAACGGTGTAAATTAAGATATAAATGATTGAATTAAAAATGTGACAGTGTGTGTCAATGGTATGATTAATCTCAAAATAAATGTGACGTCCAGACGTGAAAAGCAAAGCCCCCCATAATCTTGATTTTCATCATTAACATAAGATAATAAACTAAAATGAATTAATACATCGAATTTTAACTATATTTACTATTATGATTTTGACTTTTTATATGTGTTTTTATAGTCAGGGTGACATGTGAGGGATTTATTGAATTTTTGCTTGGAGTCTTAATCTGAAAACCTGAATATTATGCTATTTTAAACACGACTTTTTAAAAAGCTACTTTACACTAACTTTTTTTTATTTATTATTTTTTTTTAGAATAAAAAAAAGTCTGCTCTGAATATTTTGTTGTTTGTAAAATGTAAACAAAGCAGCGTCCCGTGCACCCTGCGTCTGGTTGGTTTGACAGCTTTATGCAAAACATACGGAGGCAAATTTACGAAAGATGTGGAACGCAATTTAGCGAAAATATGCAGTGGAGTGCGATCAACAGGGTTATTAGACAGTGTTCTGGTTATAGCTGCAGGCTGAGAACTTTTCTTGGCTTCGTGACTGGATGAAAACAGTGAAATAGGAATCAAAAGTCATTTCTGAATAAATATCTCTGTAAAAACAAAAACCCTTTGTGCTTTTTTTTTTTTAAATGCAACATACATTTTAATAGCTGCATGTCTATGTCTCTGTAAAAGGCCCTTTTGGGAAGTGTTCTATTTCTTCTTGAGTGTTTTTGGGCAGTAAACGAGTCGGAGACTGTGGCAATGTAAGATAATCTGAAAGTAGACGTTTTGATCTCAGTCAGGGAAACCAGTGCTTGCTTATGAACCAGAAAGTTGCTTTTATTCCACAGTAAAAGAAGAACAAAACGACTTGATCTCAAAAACATCGCTCAGCTTTGGAAATTTGCTTCTTTTTTTTTGTTCTGTTCGTTTTCTTGTAAATTTGACATCTCATTGTCATTCAGCACAAACAAAAACATAGCCATCCATTAATAAAATTTGCCCCCCCCACCCCAAAAAAAAATGATTTAAAAAATAAGAGTATTCACCTCATCACTAAAGCTTTCCTCAGTGTCTCACAACATCAGCAACCACAAGTCTAACTACTGCATGGTGATATTTCATATTTCTGCTCCATCCTGCAAGGCTGAGAAAAACAAAAAAAACAACAAAAAAAAGTGATTTCTATGATAAATATGTTGTTTTTCAGTTCATAAAAGTAAGACATGTCATTTTAAGACAGAATGTCAAGAGTCGTGCCTTTGTGGAGACCATCAGCAGCAACAACAGCAGCACCTGGTGCACACATGAGTGCGAATTGGGGGGCGGGTAAACATGCACATTAGCACACACACACACACACACACACACACACGTTCAGTGCTTCAAAACACGTCCTGACAACAGTACAACCAAATAAATAAACCATACGAGTAAAAGCCACTATAGGCAAAGATAAAAATGAAGAACACGCACTTGACTTGTCACTTAAAGAGTCAAAATGTTTTTGATATTTAAAAAAAATAAAAATAAACAAGAGGGTGACTTGGTGAGGAAAATCTCTTAAATAAATAAGGTAAAATTTCACTGGCTTAGATGAAGTGACTGTAGCTAGAGTTGTGTTGATGCATTAATTCCCTCAGTCTATACTGTGTCTGAAAACAATAATTATGTACATAACGTGGTCAAGTTTGTGTTGCCTCTGAATGGGACAGGGGTCTCACTGTCTGTATGTGTGTGTGTGTGTGTGTTTATACAGTGTATAAGAGAGATAAAGAGAGGGAGCGTAAAGGGAGCAGGTGTGGTCCTGGGCCAGGAAAAGAGCATCCGATTCAGCCACAAGACGTATTTACATCACTGCTCACCACAATGGAAGAACACGGAGAAGGAAGAGGATGAGGAGGAAGAGGAAGAGTGCTCATAAAGAAGTAGTAGCAGGGACGACCACAGGGACTGGAGAATGACATCCCCCTTGTGGAAAAATAATGTCACTGCCACTGACACTTTTTGTGTTATGTTTGTTGTTTTTAAACAGATGTTGCATCCCTCTTTGGTACGTGGATGACTTTTAAATGAGCAAAATAACAGACTATATAGATTATATAACATATACCTAATACCTGGCCCTGCATGTTTTAGACCGGAGGTGTCAAACATGGGGCCCACCACTCAATATCATGGCCACGCAAAGTCCTCTCCCTTTAAACAATTACAGCAGTGAGCGTTATTATTGACTTAATTTGTGATGTATTTCTGTTTTTGATATTAAAAGACGTGCTTTTATTGTGAAGTGTACATCCTTCCATATCAAAACAAGCACTTTTACTTTGAAATGATGTGAAATATCACCTTGAGTATCTTTATTGCATTCATCCATCATGATGGAATATTGTGTTTTTTTTATTTTATTTTAAGATCATAAGATAATATGCAAAGATTTTTGTTGTTGTATTGTCATTTTAAAATCAAAGCACCGGCCATGTGTGTTAAACAGCAATGAAACAGTCAATTAAATTCAACTTGCAGCTTCCTGTTGCTCCGATACTCACGCCATCCATCAACACTGCTCCTCGCTGAAGAGTCTTAATCCAAACTGGAGCAGATTACAAATTATAAGAAAAACAACAACTCTGAAGGTCAAATCAGCCTGATTTTCCACGAAAGAGGTAGCTCCTCCATGAGAATTATTAGCCAATTCTGCATTCACTCTCACATTTTGCCAACTACTATGTCATTATTATTATTTTTTTGCTAACACTTAACTAAATTTAACAATGGTTTACAAAGACTCAAATTTGATGAGGTGGCCAGAAAAATAGCATTAAAAGTTTGCAAACAGGGCTAACTGGTGTTCGTATTAACTTAGCTTCTGATGTTAGCATGAATTAGCTAACAACGATTAGCAACTTCACAGATAGAGCTAAAGTGCTAAAACTGTTATTGTTTTAGCTCAATTTCTCGAGAAAGTGAGAGTAATAAAATCAGAAATGAGACGTTGTTTATTCTATATTCCTGTTCTTAGTCGTGTTTATCATGGATATGGAAGAAACATGCTACGATGCAGCCTAAGCTAACACAAGGGCTAGTTATATTTCTAGTAGCTGTAGCTTTTTGCTACGAAATTAATTGTTATGTACAATTGCTTAACAAATTTATTAGACCACCACGTAAAGTTAACAGCAATGGTAATTGGCATGTTTTACGTTTCTGTAATGGTTAATAAACCAGGTTTTTTTTTTTATGCTAAAATCAAATTATTATGAATTATTAATTTTATCCATGAATTTTAAAATTGACTTCTTTTTTTTTTTACAAAAAATAAATAAAGCACATTAATATTTCCTAATTAAGATGTCTTCTTTATTAAATTATTATTAAATTATAGTTATTTACTTGCATTCCTCAACAGGACCGTGGCAGACGGGTTTGCGATGTTCGTTAAGTTTGTACATTTTATTTGAGTGGCGGAAAGGTTGAAAAAGTAAGAATTTAATTTCTCAGTGTACTGTGCATATGACAAATAAATATCTTGAATCTAATACATTTGTTAAGCACTGTAAGTCTGTTGTATATTCTTAAAAACCCATTATGGAAAACATATGATAGTTTTCATATTAGAACAGCTACGAGCAGTTCATGGCGTCAGGATTTTGCACTTTGTTTATAATTATAACATGGCAGATGTCGACAATTTGTCAACTGACAAAAGAAAAGTCAGCAAACGAAGATGATAATCACAATCAATGACTTTTAGTCCCTCATACTGAAATATTTCCTATTTATTTTACTGAACACTGACTATCTTTGGGGTTTGAACAGTTGATTGTACAAAAGTGAATCTGAAGTTGTGACCCCTTATTGAACTTGTTCTACTATAGCAAATTATCCCTCATAGTTTTACTGTCCTCCATTTTGGAGAGAGGTTCTTCAGTTTCTCAGTGGAGTGATTATCTGGTTAGTGTGGGCAGCTGCAAATGCTTCCCCCTGCACAGGCACTCTGTTCACTCCTTGATAATATTGGCCTTTTGCACATGTACAAGTAGAAGTCTCCATAAATAGTTCTATACAGCGAAGTGCATGGATGGAACAGTACAAAAATACCTCTGAAATTTTATCTCTGCAGCGACACAATTTCTCTCTTCTTTTTTTTTTAGCGTTCTGATTGAAAAGGTGAAAATTCGAGTCAGATATCCGTGACTAAATAAAATACAATGTTATACGTTTACTTGTAGGCAAGATACATAACTCTTAGAAATGTGAAGACATCGTTCCAGTGAATAGTTTGACACCGACCCCGCCCCCCTCCTCACGCTTAGCAACAGAAATCCTTTGATGTTAGAGCAGAAGGTGACCACGTTTAAAGAAAGATTCAAAATATACAGAAAATATGGAAATATATTATATATAGATAAGTATAGAGTACGGGAGTAATGTTCAGGGCAGTTTGACCACGTTCACTGTGTCCACCTCGTCCTCCTGTCTGTCTGAATGGTGATTCGTCTGCCCGTGTGAACTGTCACTGTCTTCTTCTTCTTCGTGTGACCTCTGAGGACTCAGTGCAGTGCTCCTTAGGAAGCTATGCAAATAAAAATAAATACTATGAATCCACCCCACTGTCACTCAACATCACGTTTCCATTTACGATATATTCTTCTGCTATTCCTTAACATAGATCAGAAAATAGTTCTTTTGAATTCTCTTTTGTGTATGTGTGTTTCTTTTTTTTGTTTGTTGTTTATTGAAATTTTTTGCATTTTTATCCCCAAAATACTTTTTAAAAAAAGTCATTCTCGGCAGATGTTGAGAAAAATATAGACCTCTGGTTAACTCGGCTCTCTCCGGGTATAAGACTGCAGTCTCTTCTAGTGGAATGCAGGACTACCTCTTGGTATTGGCATCTTCTGGATTTGGTGGTTTCCCAATCCCAACTGTAAGCACACTCGCACGGGCTCAGGACAGCTCTCTGATACGCCAGGTCGAACAGGCCTGTTGGCACGAGAGGGCAGGATTCACACCTCCAAGCATCCTTAAAGACGGGGTTGAGGGAGAGACAGAGGGGGAGAGGGAGGAAGGCGTCTGGGAAAATCCCACGCTTACCTCTCCTGTCCTTCCACACAATACAAGTAAAAACCCAATTCCACAGTGCGAGAGTGCACTCTTTTACCTCTGAAGTTGTACTTGAAACCCCTGTGAGTTCACGTTCTCACATTCACGAGTCTCTTCCCGCTTAGAAGCCCTCTATATGACAGTAGGCCTCCAGACTGGAGAAGAGGATGTAAAGAAACCAGAGGCCGAAAAAGAAGGCTGTCGTGGCCAGTCTGTGTCCCCGAGGTCCGCCCAGTTCTCCCCCGATGTGAGCGCGGCGTCGGTAAAGAAGCACCGAAACGGCCAGGAAGGCGAAGATGGTGAAGAGAGTGACAGAGAAGGCCAGGGAGCCGGCCTCCACCACGAACGGCTTGCCTTTCATGTGCCAGTAGATGGCTGCCACCGACCAGGCCACGCCGATTCCCAGGAAGACATTGACGGCATTGCTGCCGGTCACATTTCCAATGGAGGCATCGGCGTACGTGTCCTGGACAGCTGACACCTTGCTGGCAAACGTGTCTGTAGAGAGAAAAGTCAGGTTGTTATGAGATCATACTAAGCTGGTTAAAATCAACCATCTTGATGATAAAGTGTGAATGAAGTAGCTTTTTTTTTTTCTTCTTCAAAATATAAACAACAATTTAGGAACTCGACAGATTCACACGTTACATGAACATGTCCTTGTCCAAAATTGTCTGACTCACCTGGGACAGATGTCCCGAGTGCCACAAACACCACAGCTGTGACCGAGTCTTTGAGGCCGATGGTGCATCCAAAGTGAGACGCCAGGTCGCCGATGACGGCCGTGAGCAGGCCAATGATGAGGATGGAGATGGTGAAGCAAGCCCAGCCGTTCATGTAATCTGTGGGAGGAACGCAAGCAAACAGGACCTTCCAGAAGACGGTGAGGAAGTGCATGACGTAGTCGAAACAAGACGGCAGCCGCTCTTCCCCTGTGTCCTCTTCATCCTCATCTTCTAGTGAGAAGTGCACAAAGCGGAGGGAGGTGGGTGAAAGTGGGAAGGGATGACAGCGGGCGAGCGGAGCAGTGGATAGGACAAAGAGATAACAGAATATTTGGGCAAAGATAAAGAGAGAGAGAGGTGAAGGAGGGGAAGTAAATATTTGAAGATTGGACAGGGAGCAAGAAGTGAGAGGACGAGGAGGCGAAAGAGCGTATGACAGGAAAAGACAGATGACAGATAATGACGCACAAAGTGGAGAAAGAGCAGCGAGAGTAAAGAGCCAGAGAGGAGGTGGACGAGAGTGGAGAGGTAAAGGATCGATAGAGGAGATAAGAGATGACAGAGAGGGGGAGGAAGAGAACAACATTCACTTTAAATGACACACTGGCTTATTTCTCAGTGAGATCTCACACAGTATCACGTCTGCCTGAGGTTCTGCTGTTTGCTGATGTATTTACCTCTGAATGTGACATGAATTCAGATTAAACCGTCACATGAAAACCAACCATTCTTGAGTCATAAAAAGAGCTGAAGTTTACAGACAATCTTCAGTTTAAATGCAAAAAAACTATGTTTTTATTCTTAAATATTCAGTGTTTTTGTTGTACCATAGTGTTTTTGTTTCCCTCAGTGTACCTCGGTGTATTTGTTGTAACTCTGTGTATTTTTTGTACCTTAATGTATTGTTGTACCTCAGTGTATTTGTTGTACCTCCATGTATTTGTTGTACCTCAGTGTATTTGTTGTACCTCAGTGTATTTGTTGTACCTCAGTGCACTTGTTGTACCTCAATGTACTTGTACTTCAGTGTATTTGTTGTACCTCAGTGTATTTGTTGTACCTCCATGTATTTGTTGTACCTCAGTGTATTTGTTGTACCTCAGTGTATGTGTTGTTCCTCAGTGTATTTGTTGTACCTCAGTGCACTTGTTGTACCTCAATGTATGTGTTGTACCTCAGTGTATTTGTTATACCTCAGTGCACTTGTTGTACCTCAATGTACTTGTTGTACCTCAGTGTATTTGTTGTACCTCAGTGCACTTGTTGTACCTCAATGTACTTGTTGTACCTCAGTGTATTTGTTGTACCTCAGTGCACTTGTTGTACCTCAATGTACTTGTTGTACTTCAATGTACTTGTTGTACTTCGGTGTATTTGTTGTACCTCAGTGCACTTGTTGTACCTCAATGTACTTGTTGTACTTCAGTGTATTTGTTGTACCTCAGTGCACTTGTTGTACCTCAATGTACTTGTTGTACTTCAGTGTATTTGTTGTACCTCAGTGTAATGAAAACTAAACCCCATGTTCACATTCTGATTAACTGCAGACTCTTATAGCAGCTGAAAGTACAAATGTGAATGGTCCTCGTCCTCTGTTGGAAGTGTGGGTCGCCCTCTGTGTGGCAGCAGCTCACAGGAAACACAGGCAGGGACACAGCGCTGATTCAAAGTGTCAGGCCATGTGAGCTGCATGCATTTTTCAACCATGAGTGGGTAGTGAAAAAAACAGAGAGCTCAGCTGGATTAAATATTTCAGCACCAAAGTGACAGACTGAGGCTTTCATGGTGTTCACTCACTACATGGATGCAGTGGACGCTGCTGCTGCTGCCTGATGTGATGGATGACTTTTCTCAATGATCATTTCAGTGCTTCAAGAGCTTTGTTTTCCAGACCGACTCCACTTGTAGATAATTAAATGAGGAGATCACTATCATATGTGAATAGCCTAAATGTTCTGGTTCATCAGTGGACATTTGTGGCATGTTTCCAAATAGTTTGTCCGGAAACATTGATAACAATCTTCATATTTTTTTTGTTTGTTTTTCACAATTTTAATAGTGTTTTGTTTTCTTTTTAAAAGTGTATTATGTTCACATGTTTGAAAAAAAAACCCAAACCCTTCAATCATCATATCTTTGCGCTGTTAAAAAACAAATTTGTCACGACAGTAAAACTATTCAGCAGTTTTAATGTTGTGACTAACAACATTAAAACAGACCAGAAACAGGTGGAATTAACAGGACATTTACCTTATTTAGGCAAAAGAAGAACAAGAAGATCTTATTTTGATTCATTGTCACAAGTAAGTTTTATATTACTATAGTATATTTTAATATTGCCTTGGTATTGATCATATTTTAGTGCACTTAATCCTTTATGCAATAACTACATTCTAATCTCTGTCATAATAAGTCAAAAGTGACAAATCTCATTATATTTTGCACAGTGCCAATAAAAAAAACTTTCTATTCTATTTCTTTTCATTGGTTTCCTCACATAAAGTCTTCTAACCTTAAGGTTGACAAAATGAGTGTACAGGTTAAAAAAAAAATGGTGAATTAATGCTATTTCCGTACGTAGCAAATCACAAACGCAATACAGCACCTTTTTTTACATTATCCGTTGTTATCATGTTGGCAGAGACAGAAACCCAACATTTACAACAATATTGACAATATCCCTAATTTTAGATCATAAAAATATGCCAAAAAAAACACAAATATCAACTTATATCACAGAAACATATATATTTTTTACATACATTAGAGTGACTTAAACATATGCTTCATATTGTGGTGTATCTGTGTTTAGTGAGGAACATCGTGGATGTTTACAGTACCTGCACTGACTGTGATGGCCTCCAGGAACTGCTCCCTCCAGGAGTTGGTTCCCACCACCAGTGCCAGGTTGGTCTTCTTGATCAGTTTGTCCACTGTGCTCTGTAAGACACGAGACCAAAAGAAACAAGAATCGGATCCGCTCTTTTGTTTATTCTCAGTCTCCTGAACCTGCAGTCACATCAGAGACTCCCGGGGCAGAAATAGATGAACTTCACCACATGATGGCAGTGATGTTCAGTTCCAAGCGTCATTTATTACATGATAAAAACCACACATCAGAAACAAATATGGTGAGCATATTTTTTGGTTAGGAGGGTTAGATGAAGCAGATAAACCATATCTCATGTATGCGGCTTGTGAAGCTCCTGAAATCAGAAAACAATTACACTGTTGTTTGATGCAATCTAGCAGCCGTGTATCCAGACTGTGTTTGCACATCTTAACATTTCCCTTACCTTAAACTCATAGGATTCCTCAATTATAACTTCCAGCTTGGAGTGTTCCCCCAGCACCGGTTTTCCCATCTCCGCGATCCGCTTGGCTTCCTCCTCGTCTGACGTCAGCTTCCTGTCTGGCACATCTGAGCGGAGTAGGAGAGACATAGAAAGAAATCACAGTCAGAATGATGGAAATTAGATTAGGAGAAGATGCTTGGCTGATTACCACAGGGTGTTTACTGAATAAAACATCAAGAGGGCTCCTCATTGGGGACAGTTCAACTTGCTCAGGTTTTACTCAGATTCATTGTATGAGGCCAGAAGAAACTTTTCTCTGTGTCCAGTGGTTTAGTAAAAGTCAGACAAACAAACAAACACGATAAACTAAATGAAAGCTTTTGCCACTATTGTATCTTTCTCCAAAAATATTGGGGGTTAGAGTTCATGGGTTTATATCCACATGTGTTAAAAAATAAGTCAATCTGAAATGTCTAGAAAACCTGTAAAATCACAATAAAGTCTGATTTCTGTTATTCATTTTGACAGACGTGGAGGTTGAATACACTGTTAAATATTATTATGTTAATGAATGATAGGAAGACACCCAGTATGTTTACATGACATTAGAACAACAGAATTATTGTGTTAGTCAAACTAAAACTGGACTCAATAAATCAATTTTTAGACAACAGGAAGTTTTCCTTTACAAGATAAAGGACAACTTCCTGTTGTTTAAAAAAAGAACCAAAAAAACTAAGTTCAATCAGTATGCAATAAATCCACTTTCTCAAAGTTAGACTAACACACCCAGACTGATTTCATGCGTCAGCTTAAAGAATATTTTCAACATAACGGCTAGTAAACAGTCTCGGAATGGAGCTTGACATGCTAACAATTAGCCGCCAACTAAACCTCAAACCCTGTTACACAAACAAGCTGAAGGTGGCGTCTTAGCACTACCTAGCGTAGCAGATGCGATTCAATAAGTCAGTTCCCCACTATTGCTTGTAAACTGGGACAAGAACAGAGTTGAGCTACAACCGTAGCCTGTCGTAGCCGCGCCTGGGAATGTACTGACAGGAAATCGCTCGTCGTGCTAACAGCTAGCTGCCAGCTAAATTAGGAGAACTGCCTAATACTAAAAAGCTAATGGGAGGGTAGTAACACACTTAGTAATAATAAATCAATTCCCTACTGTTGTTTGTGTACTGGGACAAAAACGGTGTGTGGAAATGTAATGACAGAAGGCTAGCAAAGTCATCATGCTAACAAGTCAGGCTACTGACAAAAAAGGTCAAAAGGGAAATGCCCAAAATTCACTGGCTTCGTCAAACTACAACTGTAGCTCAACTTAACCGTGTATGAACTGATGTAATCAGCTGTTCTCAGCTCAGGGCCCCAGGCAACTGCCTACTATTCCTCCCCTACTTCCTCCCATTCACTGACAACTCCTCAACGCCTCATTTCATCGTTCTGATATTGAAAATGATTTCTGACGACCGTGGAAGGCCCCGATCAATCCCTCCGTCTGCCTGTCAGAGGTTTCCTGCGTGGCTCCGCTGTGGGAAGACGCTACAAAGTGCTCTATCACATCAATTCTGTGCCGTCGAACTCCATCAAGACGAAGCGCCGGTGCATCCAAAGCAAGGGCCACTCATCCCTGCTCTCACTGTGTGTGTGTGTGTGTGTGTGTCACCCCCATGGAGCCACCTGGTGCGGAGACCTTGTCATCTTTTATATAAGTGCTGGGTTTCAGCCTGCTGCTCTTTGCTGACAACACGCTTACCATTAAATATTAACGTTGCCATTAAAGATCACAGCCAAGTCCCCTTGATAGGAGGATGTGTCGGCAAGTGCACACACACACACACACACACACACACACACAGGCATGCATAATATACCAGTGCACCAGTTCCAGCACACACACACACTTGTTAGCTCAATCCATTACACACCCAACACTGTGTGTACCCTTAAGTCCTAACGGGATTTCCCCGCCCTGTTTTTACTCACGTTTAAAGTTTGATTATTCCAGATTATTCCCCCTGTTCTGAAGACAGGGACTCAAAGGTGATTACGTTTCTAATTTCAGAACTGGGTTTTTATCTCGACACCTCGACTTGAAAGCACAATTTATGGATTTGTGATGAAGTCGTTCTGTCATTAACATGCAAATCCCATCATTAAGAGCAAAGAAAGAGCATGTATTGTTTGTACCAGTGGCAACAGAGGAGAATAACAGAGCGACCATGCCGTCTATTTACATATCTTCCCCTCAGTAACACCGCAGTCCATTTCAAATCTTGATCTGAGGCCAAATAAACCCCCGTCGTGCACATGCAGACATTCTCCCTTTTATGGATGTTTGAGACCACACCACACACAGAGGAGGTGATGTTAGTGGAGACGTCTGAAGAGGCGCGGGTGGTCAACTCACCGTCCGCTAACAACCGGGCTGTGGAGGAGAGGAGACAGGGAGGAGGGGTGATGAAGAGGGGGAGGAAGAAGAAGGATAGGAAGATATCGGAGGGAAACAGAAGAAGGGATGAGTGGAAATGGAGGCACGGAACACTGATGAGGAGAAAAGCAGGTTAAGAAGAAGGTGAGAAATGTGATGGCCTGTGGAAATGGCTGGGTATTGACCCCGAGGTGTAATATGTGGCATCGATTATTTGATTGACCGAGCTACAGCGCGGAATATAGTATTTTGTCACATTTTACAGGCACAAGGGCTAAATCAAGGTTTATTAAAGGAAAAATGTCCAATAGAAATCAACAAATGCTGGAGGACGACCCTAATTCAAAAGTTTACGACTCCAAGCTGAGTCAGATCACAGAGTTTGAAGGTATAATAAACCCTAATTCACCAAGTCCACTTTGGAGCAGTATTGGACCAATATACTGTATAAGAAAAGAGTAGTTACTTTTAATATATGAATATAAATCATACAGTGAGAACTGCATAACCCTAACCCTACTGCATACAAGTATAAAATGTGTTTCTGAGCCACATTTTTCGATATATGACAACTTAAGGCCTGAAATCAACCCTTATTCTGATTTTAAACAATAAAAAACAGCTTTTAACCCTCAGAAAGTACTTAGAAAATACCAAAAATGTCCTCAAAATCAGTCCTTACAACCATAAAAAACGTGTGTATACAAATAATAAACATAATAACAAGCTTGGATTTAAATAAACTAAGCCCTTAATGATATGAAGTGCAGGACAAATGTTATTATAAAAACAACAACCACAAGAAAAATCAAAGTAAAAACGTAAACTGCAGCATTTACAGATCATTTGTGATGCATTCAAATCAAAATCTGGGAGAAATGAAGACCGTCTGAACGTTTGTGCACGGGATGCACCAATAAAATGAATAAGTGAAAAGTTAGAGTAGAGCAACTGTGGCAGTTGTATAATTTGTTTGCTTCCTCCTGAGAGCTGCTGGATAAAACATGCTTCATCACGTCTCCTCAGCTGAAATCACATTTGTCAGGGGCATCTGCAAATATTGAAGTGGGCGGGTTATAAACTGCATTATGTAAGAGGCAGCGTTGTCACTGGATTTTATTTGACAGCTTCAGATGGGTGTGTGTGTGTGTGTAAACAACAACAAAACCTGCTTCAACCGCTCATGAAAAGCTGCCGTTTAAAGTGTTGTTGGCATGAATGTTCAAACGCCACATTTATAGCATATAAATACAAGTTTTTTTTTCTTTCATAGTAATAATAATTAGTGAGGCATCAAAAAGCATCAGATCTGGAAACGATTAGTTATTTAACGCTGCAATCGAAGAAGAGTCGAGATATTTTTAGAGGAATCTGCAGTTTACCTTATCCCTTTAAAGCCCTTTAAAGTACAAGTACAAGTACACACAGAAGCCGTCATTAAAAAGAAACGAAGCACAAAATGAAACTAAAAAGGGAGACTTGTTTCATGTGAGTTAAAGAAAGAGTGAAATCAGACTTTATTGAGCTTCTCCTGTTATTTATTCATGCCATTAAATATTAAACCCCCAGCTCTGTCTGATTCTGATTCTTTAATGAAAAGAAAAACCACTGAATAAATCCAAAATGTTTCTTTTGTCTGGCAGAACGTTCTTATTTTATTATTACTTATTATTGCATCTTTTGAAAGTCTATTCTTGGCTTCTGTTGCGTTACACAGCTGTATAGTAAACACAACTCTTTTATTAGACTGCATTCGTTTTAGTGTTGTGCACATAATCAAACCATGATACATTTTTCTCTGTGAGGTTTCTTTTCATTTTATTTGAACCCTGTTTTTCTTGAGTTTTCTTTCACTTTAGCGGCGCGGGGTTGTGATTGGATGAAGAGGATGAAGAGGATGATCGCGAATATCAACAAACCCCTTTTCACGCGGCACCCTGAAGACGACTCTACCTGTTTATCTGCACGGTGCAGCTGTCGAGCAAACCGGTGACACAGCACAACACGCTCAGATGACCCGTGGCAAAGTGTAAACCACTGACAAATTCCAAAAAAAAGGAAAAAAAGAGGCTCAACAAGTCATGAAGCGTGGAAGATAATTACAATGACAGGATATGCTGGAAGTGGATGAAGAAAGAGGAGAGAGAGAGGCCTTTTCAGCCTCCAGAGATTCACACTGACATCTTTTTCACGTCTTCATCACCGTTTCTCCTCGCGTTCATTAAATGAGAGGGATTTTAATTTTTCACTTAAACGGTGACTCTGATGCCATGTGGTGAGTTTGAGTGTCCAGACCTCAGTCGGTAAAAACACAAGAGGCGAGAGAGAAGGAGCAGGAGCCTATGTACAAAACACTATTTATAAGACATTTTTTATTAGGTACGTCATTGCACCTGCACATTACCACAAATATGTCACCAGCCAAGCACATGGCAGCAACTCAGTGAACGTAGGCAGGTGTGCAGACATGGACAAGATGACTTGCTGAAGTTTAAAACCATTATCAGAATAAGGAAAAGATTTAAATCTGTAGTGAGCAACTTTTAAATATGAACAATAATGTTTATAGCAGATGCAGGCTAGGGCTGGGTTACACTGTGGCTGTGCTTCTTCTGCTTTATTCACTTATTGACTTCATTATTTATTCTTCTCCTTATTATTATGATCATATATGTGTGTATGTATATATATATATATATATTCAACCATTGTTATTTTATTTATTTATATTCACTTATTTTTCCTCATTCGTCCTCTCCTTCTGACACCCTGGATGAACAAGATGTTGTTGATTATTACAGTTATTATTATAATAAATAATATTGTTACAATAATAATAATAATAATAATAATTATTATTATTATGGTTGTTAGATATAATATAACCAACAGTCACTTATTGTTGTCCTGTCATGTATCTATTTATGTCATATGTCTCTTTACAGTATGTATGTATGTACGTTTTATAATAATATAAAAATAATATATAATCTAACAATAATATAAATACATATATTTATAATATAAACACATATATATTTTTACATATATATATATATATATAAACAAATTTCATTCAAACCATTGTCAAATGTGTTGGAGCCCCATATAATGGGGTTTATAACTATAATATGTAGCCCATTTCAATAATTAAGTAATTATAAGTAGGCCCAATGAGGAGAAAATACCTTTTACCGCAATTAAAAATACTTTACAACAGCAGGGCAATTTAGGAGCCTTGATAACCATTGTAACAATAATAAAACACAAAAAAAATAATACAAAATGAGTTCACACAAGCGGAAGCTTTCTCTATGATTTCCAGCAACAGTTCTGCAGTTTATACGTCGTCTCTTTCTACTTCCGAGTCAAAGATTGGGGAGGAAATCGCCGAGTCCCACTCCAGTCTGACTAATGAGTAATGGGACTATGAATCGCATTATCCAGGTATGTTAGTCCGACTAAGACCAGCTCACTTTTAGTCGGACTAACGTGTTGACATGACATTAAAAAAAAGAAATGATTGTCTTTCATGCATGTAAACACACTGAATGAAAGTTATTGTTTTATATTGAAACACACTTATGTTTCTTGCAGCAAAGGAGCGCTAACCGCTACTAACACGTTGTTAAAAGCTAGATATACAACACATAACTTACTAAAACACTGGCAGATGGTCGGAGCGGTCCCTGCATGTTTGTGTGTGAACGTGTGAGAAGACAGAAGCCTCACATTTGCAGTGACTTTGAACGTGGCGTGGTTGTTGGGGCGACAGATGGGCTTGCTCTGACTATTCCACAAACTGCTGATCGACTGGGATTTTCACGCACAGCCATCTCTGGGGGTTTGCGGGGAGTGGTCCGAGAAAAGAGCAACGGCAAGATTTTCTGCAGCTCGATCATCGGTCGATAGACTTGAAACGCGGAGGGAACGCGGCGATAAAAGGACAGACGCAGATGTATGCACAGAACGACAAACAGAGGTCTTTCAAAGTTAGACTAATGGCTGCACCCACAATCCAGACAGTTGTCCTTCTGCCAGGAGAACAATTGCGATAGGGAAGATTAAGCAAAGGGGTGTAATTGAGGGGGTGGAAGAGTATGTGTGTGTATGTGTGAAGGGGTGTCTGCGTTTAACTGTTGTCATCATCAGCGCGTTCTCCAGCGTGCTCGGCCTAATCAGATCTGTCTCGTTACAAAAGAGCGAGTCCCTCCTCTGGCTCTCTCTCTGAGTCACGGCGTCAGATACGGCGCTAATGTTACGCCTCCTCTCTTCCACAGCTCATTAAAACAGAGCCATCATTTGACTCATCGCGGCTATTCTTGTCAGCGAGGCCAGAGGTGGACCAGTGTCGGGCCGGTGAAGTTCAAACCGAGCGTCAGAACGAGGAAGAAGGAGCGATTTTGAGTGACTCGGCTTGGTTGTTGGTGCCAGACAGGCCGATCTGAGTCGTTCAGAAACTGATGATCTACTAGGATTCATTTATTTATTTATTTATTTATTTTACACACAATCATCTCTAGTGTTTGCGGGAAAACGATCCAAAAAAGAGAAAATGTGCAGTGAGCAGCAGTTCTCGGGGTGGAAATGTCTAGATGGTGCCAGAGGTCAGAGGAAAATGACTAGTTTGACCTGATAGACAGGCAACAGCAATCACTTCATGTGCAGAGAACCATCTCTGAACCAAGGTTAACTAACCAAATAACAAAAACTAAAATTAACTTTAACTGAAATAAACATAAAAACAAGTTTTTTATAAAAGCCTGATTACTAACTGGAACTAAATTGTGTGTTCATAAGACTAATGTAAATTTATTTCATGCATAATCCTTTTGGGTTCATATGAAGTGCATTCATTTTTTTCTCTGCCGACAATTTGAAAGATTGTATTTGAGACACAATACTTATTATCACCGTTCTACAAACACACAAACTAACACTAAAACTCATGAAAACTACACTAAAGCTAAGCATTTACAAAGAATAGCAACTAGTAAAAACTAGAAAAAACTATCTAAAAACTAATTAAACTATAATTTTAATAACAAAAAACTAAGACTAATGAAAAAAACAAAACTATTATAAGTTGCTCTGACCACACAACACGTCGTAGCGCATCCACCTTGAGGCGGATGAGCTACAGAAGAAGACAACAACTCTTGCTACTTCATTAGGTGTCCTGTGTACCTAATAAAGTAGCCAGTGAGTGTATAATCATAATATCGATCATACAAATGCATTGAAAAAAAAAACCTTTACTTTACTTTATCAACAAGTTTTAGAGGTTTTGAGCATCTTTACTACTTCAAGTCAAATAAACAATGGTGTCATTGGCAAATTGTGTGCATTTTGTTTGCAAAATGTCTGTTTGTTTTTAACCTTGTTGCATGAAAAATAGTTTTTCAATTATAACATGCTCTTTCCTGGTTAAATAACATAAAATACCTAAATCAATGCATCTCTAAAACATAATAATAACATAATACTAATAATAATAATAATAATTCCTCTTGGCCCATGAAAGGAATTGGGCCGGTTCCAATCCTTGGAATGGAGTGACCCTGTGCAAGGCACCCAACCCCCATTGCTCCCCAGGTGCAGATACATGCTGTGTGTGTAAAAAATAGCAAATTCTAAATTCTAAATAAAACTGAATCTGTTGGAGTTGGGAAAAGCTGCAAACTCCTGCAGCTAAAAAGGACCAGAGATACTTGAATTAAGGAGAAAAGAGATGCAAGGCAAAAACGAAATAAAATAAAGGGTGAAGCAAGGTATAGGAGAAGAGAAGAGGAAAGGGAGGATGAATCGAGGGATGAAGGAAGAGGTAGATATGGGCCGAATGCAAAGTACTCCTTTAAGAATATGGACGGACAAATGTGAGACTGACATCAGATAGATGAAGGCAAATCTGGTGGATAGAGGAGAAACGGTTTTACGGAGGGATGAAGCAACGAATGAACGGATGGAAGAAGTAGTTATGGAGGAAGCCAGAAATTGGGAGTTGGGAGGGAAATTAAGGAAAGAATGGGATGTGCAGGTGCAGTATAGAGAGTGGCGTAACGGCAAATGGATTTATGAAGAGATAGAGAGTAGGAACATGGATGGATGTAGGGGTGATTGATGGAGGGATCGGAGGATACAGGGATTGGTGCAGGTAGGGGGGAGGAATAATGAGCTCGGAGAAGGGAGGAGAGTTATGGAGGAAATGGTAAATGGACTGTACTTAAATAATGCTATAGCAAAGCAGAAAAGAACTCCACAGCGACCAAGAAAGGAGGTATATATGAGGGAGTTTGACGTTCACTGAGTTGCTCTCGGGATTATTTTCCGCTCATCCTCAGGGTTGACAGGTGATGTCTCGATGTCCCCCGTAAACCTTATGGACTGGCTCATTCTTGTGTCCAGGGGACATGAGTCCACGTCAGAATGTCCTTCTGCACATGCATATTCAAGCATATGTTCCATTTTAGTAGCAGCAGTGTCTTGTGTTGACTTGTGTTTCCTTGAACTCTTTCAGCGCTACAGTTGCACATCATTGTTTTGGTACTGGTTTTCATGGTAACCATCTTCTTAACTATCTCTTTAAAGCAAAAGAAAAGCACACCACCTACTGGTCTGGAGAGTGTTGGTTCATTAAGTCCACGGAGTGGGTGAATGACAAAATTTCATTGAAGATCGGTCCATCGTTGTGCAGCTAATTGTGCGCCTCTTCATTAGTGCGACCATTGTTGACATCACACGGGCGGCTTCTCCCAGTCGGAATGCCCCGACTTCAAGAGCGGCGTTCCAGAAATGTCTGATTCCGGAGTCGCCGGAAAACATGACTCCACTGGACAACTGAGCCACAGCCAAAGTCAAGAATGTGGGAGGAACACAAAGGAAAAGATGGATAAAGGGGAATAAGAGAAGGAATGCACGGATGAAAGGATGGATATACAGTTAGGGAGGCTTGTGAGGATTGGGAGGACGGATGAAGGGTCTATAGGAGGCGCACGTATAGGAAAGCAAGGACGTGAGGACTTGGCAGATGAATGGCTGACATGTGAGAGGAGGAGTGAATGGATGGAGGGATGGAAGCGTGGGATGATGGGTGAAAGATGTACGAATTGAGGAGAGGAAGAGGGAGAGAGAGGGAGAGCTCATAGAGCGACGTTAGATAGATAATAACAGTCCAGGAACACAACGCTGTCTCTGGTCTGCACCGCTGCTCAGCTCACAGCACACACACACACACACACACACACACACACACGCCCTGACAAAGATGGATGCTCCTGCCGCTTTTATTATCTTTCAATATGCACGCTGTGTAACGCGTCCATCATCTTGTTATGCCGCAGCCACGTTTCTGACGGCGTGGAATCGGAAAGGAGAAGTCAAGACGCTGAGCACTCGCCATATTTGATCCTCCGAGGCAGCGACCCCGACGCTGCTCTGAATGATCTGATGATTTAACTGAATGCCGGAATGATTTCACTCGAGTTTCACTCCAACGTCTGAAAAGCCACGCTTTCGAATCTCGCTGTGCTAATTAGCAACCGCGACGTGCAGCATTCAATACATCTTTAATATGTTCATTTTGAGATATTAGGGTGATTACTGTAAACAAATACAATCACTGCCAGGGAAATTGGTCTTTTTTAATATCGTGTCCCAGTGAGTTGACTGATTTCTTGTAAAACATTTGAATTTCAAATAATACCTTGATGTTTCGTAATATTAGAGTCACTTTTACGTCTCATGACAGTCTAAAGATGTAAATTGCAAAAGTAAATGTCAAGGTCACGTATGCTCAAAAAACTGTTTTTTTTTTCATTCAGAACATGATATCTCAGGAATGCACGAGGGGACCCTTTCAAATGTGGCACTGACATTCACTTGGGACACAAAGGACGAGGACTTCGACTGTCAAAGTTTGAGTTCACTGTAACCTCAAAAAACCTTCCGCGCGTTGGGAATGCATTATTTTAAAAAATGCCTCAACAGAATCCCTTTCATATTTGGCACTTTGGTGGCCAAGAGTAAATGTCAAGGTCATGTGAGCTCATAAAAAAAACAATTTTTGCATTGTGAACACGATATCTCAGGATCCAGGTTCCAATCGTTGGGAACATGTGTAGGTTAAAGAAAAAACTGTGCACAAAAAGCTTTATTTATGGTTTCTGTCTCAGTGTTAGAACAAAAGCTTGAGATTCTGTGAAATAAGTTAGTTGCTGACTTAGTTAGGGCCTCTTCCACTGTCCAGATGTGACGCTGGACTCTCTGGGACTGTGCTGTGAGGATCAAGTGGAGATGAGCTCTATCTACTCGTTAACAGTGTGTTGATGCTGCAGCGGCAGCAGCAGGCAATTACAGAGCAGATCAGCGTCCCTGATAATGTCATCAGAGTAGGTCTCTCTCACACACACACACATACGTGTAATTACACAGTACACAAGTCATGACACAACCTTTTTTTTTAGATGACTGCAGCAGTAATCTGTTTCTTTTTTCGAGCCAGATACTAGATCCACTCTTCATATACAGTCTATGATTTGAATGCACTCTGTAGGTGGCAGTAATGAGGCTTAAGCATCTCGGTATGGGTTCATATCGGAATTGGAAATTAAGTGTTGGACAATATCGGCATATCGACTATCGGTAAAAAAGCTAATATCGAACATCCCTAATACACACCATTACTAACTTTTCTTCTTCTTCTGATTTTATTTGGGAGCAACAAAGAGAATTAGAAGTAAAGAACACGACAGCGGAGCCTTTTCTGCCTCAGTTGTGTGTGAATTTTGCGCTTACACTGTAAATAAAATGACACTATTACAACATTCCAGTTTCACATAATTACCACGTGTCCTTATAAATAACAAATGAGCTTCCCCTGTTTCCAAGACCAGCGAATGCCACTGATACAGTCGTGTGGTTTCTCACGAAAGCCTCTCTCGGCTCCTCGGTGTGATGAAGTGCAGCCTCCGCTCTGACATCACTGTTGATTAACAGCCCTCATGGTCGAGGTGCACAGGTGCCACGGCCGCCTCTGCGTCATCTCCTCGGGTTTTGCACACAGGCAAAGCCCTAAGGATCTTTCTGAAGCCCCACTTATCATACAGCACCGTTGATATCCGCGACATTATTGTCCATTTCCCACCGAGGACTGCAGTGCAAGGGACTTTTGCTTTTGTTCATACTCTCATGTCTCAGCCACAGAGTGAGTATTTTATCACGTGTATTTAAAGGATTTTGTTCCTACATGAGACATCTGTGATACCGTAGCATTAAAGCAAATGACTCAACCTCCTTTAGTCTCTTTGTTGACACAAAAATAACCCCTTCAAAGACTGTAAACTGCTGTTTATTCTAGAAATAGTGAGTAATAGGGAATGGCGTGATATTAGGGTTGCAACTATTTTGATAATCAATTAATCTTTATGATTTTTCAGCTTCTTAATTGTGACTATTTTCTGGTTTCTTTGATTCAAGATTTCTTTATTGTCATACCAACACACATTAGACATGAGGTCAGAACGAAAATCAGTCTCTCCAGAACCCGGTCGGCCCAGCAATAAGAAGAATAAGAAAAGAAGAAATAAGAACCAACAGTTTAACTTCACAAAATATAAATTAAAAGAGATCAAAACTTTAGACCATTTTGCTCCATATAACAAAGAAATCCTTAAAACTGAATCATTTTTAAAAAAACATAATGCTCCAACTGTGCGGCAGACATTTGCACTTCACAAAATGCTCCCTCTTTTTAGTGAAACATTTAGGTCGTATTTACTTTTTCCTCCCTGATATGTGATCCGGTGATTTTGGCCAGTGTCAGACAGGGAAATACAAAGCATCATATTGGCAGAAGATGTGTATTTCTGTGTTTCTTGAAGCAGACATCTTAAAGTGCTGCTGCAGGATCAAAAGGGAACACCCGAACTTCAGTAGTTAGCTCACGCAGGCGATGAAGAGAGGCTGTTCTGAGCCACATCACATCCATACTGACACTCCTCTTCAAAGACGCACAAAACGCTATACAGCACGCTTTTCGGCGTCATGGGCGGAAGACTTTCCATCCATTTTCCACTCTATTTGTGTTTGGCATTAATCTCTACAGGGTCAGGTGTGAGGCCAGAGTGTGAGAAGGTCACCACTGACACCAACACTAATGAGCGGCCACGTAGAAGGTCAGCGGCCCCTGCTGGCTCTGACCTGTGCGTTAAAACAGGACTGGTACTGTAGTGTGCCGCCGCTGTGGCCGGTAACAGGTACCTCATCCATTTCTCTCACACACTCACACACTCACACACACACACACACACACACACACACACACACACACACACACACACACACACACACACACACACACACACACACACACACACACACACACACACACACACACACACACACACACACACACACACACACACACACACACACGCTCTCAGGAACAATTACAGCTCTTCCACCTTCTCATCACAGATGGTGAGGGCTTTCAGAGCGACTCCCCCCTTCTCTCTTCTCATTCTGGGGCTCATTGTCTCTTTGGTTGACTGTGTCTCTCTCTCTCTCTCCTCCTCTGTCAGACTATTTCTGTCGCTCCCTCCTTCTTCTTCTCCTCCTCCTCCACCACAGCCTCTTCCCCACTCTCCCTTTCCCTGCATCTCCCAGCTCGAGATTCAACAGTTCAATTTAAATCCATTACACCGAAGCCCTTGACAGAGCGTGCCATGGTAACCGTTACTAGACAACAATCTCTCTGTGACTTGCCTTCGACAGGGAGGCCACCGACAGCACGGAGACGCACTTAAGGCGTGTTTCGGTGTTTTTTTTTGGACAAAAAACGTGCGTGACAGTGGCTCAGGGACAGGTCCCCGTCCTTCAGATAACCCCAGTCTGGCACAGGAGGGGATCGTAGCATAAATCACATCAGGCTGACGAAAATGGAATGTTTTTGTTTAAAAGCGGCATCACGGTGCATTCGGAGCAGACGAATGAATCTAATTTGATAACAATACGCCAACCTTCCCTATTGTCATTCCCTGTGCACGGCTGCCCCCTAACCCTGCTATCGGCTCTGCATAAAGCTGAGGAAATGTGGATATGAATACAGCAGCAGCAGCAGCAGCGATGGCTGAACTAGCCCTACTTCACCGCTCCGTCCTTGAAGAAAGGAACAAAAGACACGGTAAATCACCAACACGCCGCCTCACATCCTAGCGCTAACTACTGTAGAACACCGCGATAATCCCCTTTGACAGTCAGCTGTGACCTCAAACGTTAGGAGGCGGCGCCCAAAGAACACACTGCTCTTCCGTCATTGTCTGGATTCACGGGAAGTTGAGCCAACAATGTAATATAAAGATAACCATGCGCGATGAAAATATGCAAGCTTGTAATCACAATCAGAGGTAATTAAAGGGACTGTTCACGCGGCGCTTCCGACAATAACAATGCATCACTGCATTACCATTTAATTGCATGTTGATACAATCAATGCTGCTTTGACAGTTAGCTCAGCGCTAGCAAAAAAAGACACACATCCTGTGTTTGTGCTCAGTGGAGAGATACTGACAAACACAACATGTGTGACCTGTAAAAAGCCATTCACTTCAATAATGTTGAGGTTTAAAACTACTGAAAAACTACTGAAAAACGTTGCATTGTTCGAGTTACAATGCTTAGGATTTTCAAGGACTTGCTAAGGTGACGATAGAACATGGCTAGCTAGACAGACACACACATATATAGACAGACAGACAGTAACTGCTAATGCTCACATTACATTTTCTGCTGCTTCTTTTTAGTTATTTTAGTCAGACTATGACAATATTTCGGTTTTCTTGTACAGCAGGTACGAAACCCTATCTTATAGAGAGATACAGCACCACCCACGGACACGGAGTCAGACACGGCCAATAAATAAAATAAAGTTTCTCCTCTGCAAGTTGTCCGATCGCCTGTCTTAGTCTTAGTCTTGTCTTAGTCGGACTATGGCCTTAGCTCGATTAAACTGTGCAAGTAAACATGTACAAGTGTTCAGTATGTCTCCTTGGGATAAAGTTTACGTAGTTGTCAACGGCTTGTCTTTAAAGCTATAGCTTAGCAACAGAGCTGGAGCTTGACGTGGCATTGATAAAAAAAAGACACATAACTTAAGACTCAACATCAAATTCTATGTTAAACATGACACATCAGCAATTTACTTAAGTCGAAGCCTCGTACTTTATAATTTAGAACGTATTCCTCTTTAATTTCAGTCTTGTTATGTGACGTCATTCGCTTTAAAATACCGAAATGGCAAAAACTATGAAGCCTGGGATAGTTTGGGCTGAGAAGAATCCAAGTTTATCCTTTGTTGAAAGGGGATGGATGGATGGTTTTGTTGGCCAAATTTGAAGGGGCATTAAAAATGGAACGGTAAGGTCATGGTTGCTCTGACGCAATCTGCCCTCATAACAGCCACCGAATGAGCTGGGCCCTGGACTGTGGCACAGCTAAAAACTACTTTGTTGAGACCTTGGTTTGCACTGGGATTCTTCATCTGAAAAAAAAAAAAAAGTGTCTCCAAAACGAGCAAAGACAGGGAGTGTTGACACAAGAAGGAACAGCGACTGTGAACCGTTGTTCATAATATGGTGGAGTTTGTTTGGATGTGTTAAAAGCACAATTTGGATATCTGGGATCTGTATTAAACTATACCAAATGAATCAGGATTGACTTCAAGGTTCAGTGGGTAAAATTTAGGTGAAATTATTTTCATTTGGCAGAAGTTGAAGATTAAGTACTTTTGTACAATCACCCAATTGGACCACCATGTTTTTACAATAACCAACAAAGGACAAACAGACATCTTTTGAGTTTTGAAGTTAAATGAACGCTACATAGGTTATCAAACATAATTGAAAAGGAAGTGCGAGTTGAGGTGATATTCAACTGAAACCTACATTTTCACATCAACACACTTTTCCATTATATTGTTCCAGCACGAATTGGCCATTAAAAATAGTAGCTGGTACCTGGTGCTTTTTTTAGTACCTGCTCTGACGAGGTTCCAAGTGAGCTGAGCCAATACTAAAATGTGATGTCGACAGACTGCTGGCCACTGATTGGTCAGAAAGTGTCGTCACTGGAAGACTAATGATCTGAGACCAAGGATCAAACCGAACAATGCTGATCAGTTAAAAAGACTTAAAAACCTGAACATTTAGCAAGGAAATTTCTAAAATCGCAATATTTAGCGGAGGAGTCTGGTGTATTTAGCGATAGCCTAAATGCCTGATACTAAACCGAGTAGAGTCGAGTAGTGCTAGAACTGTACTGTATGATGGAAATGCATTTAGAAAGAAAGGGGAAGGTGAACTAAATTTTACACACTGTACATTTCAGGATTCCAGGAATTACAACTTTAATAACTCAAGCTCCCAACTTTTAAATGACTATTTCTTTCAATCAAAGGGAGTCCAGTACTGTAGAAAGAGCATTAACTCTTCATGAGCTTCATTATCATGTCACACACTGCCTCTGACATTCCTCCTCGTGACTCCCGAAATAAAGTCGAGCTTTAATGAAGTCGGGGTCTGTGAATGCATGAATAACGCTGGGCTCCCATTTGAATTAAATCTATTCATCCGTGCCAGTGTGATTTCTCTGTGGTACTGAGGCAACCGAGGGGCCCTGTGAGTCGTGATATTTGTGCCATGGCTGGTGGAGCGGGTGCGGAGGTGAACAGCCGTCGAACAACACACCTGACACCCAGACTAGAGCGACAAAGGTTAGAGGTGAAATAAAAGTGATAGGATCTTCCTGCAGATATTTACACACTCCCTGTTGGGATGAGTTAAAAGAAGACACACCTCTTGCCTCTTTGCAATTTAACACATGAGCAAACACAGACTTACAAACACAAGTCAAACTGCATCCATATCTCAGACTCACTGAGGGAATCCTGCAGGTCAGCTCACCTGTGAAATACAGTCCTCAAGGCATCTTTCATGATTACATAACAATCTTTACTTAAATCCATGGCTTGCATGGGGAATAGTATCGGTGTCGCACTCTTCTAACTTGGGAAGTCTCTTGACATAAGAGTAATCCCGTTAAGATTTCAATATTAATTGTGTCATCTGTATTCAAAGCAAGTTTTGAAAATACGCCAGGAAACGAACAGAGAAACATCTTAACATCGTCCTCCAGGTGCACAACGAGCAGCACAGATCACCGGTAATAAAGACATGTTTGCAAAGCCCAAAACTGGAAAAGCTTAAGTGCACTGCATGTTCACTCGCGTGCACACGATGTGTGTCCTGGGATGTAATAAGTACAGCACTTACTGAGCTTAACATCGTGGAAACCATGAACACGGTATTTTTTGTTGACAGGTATTAAAGGAAGGCCTCCTGAACTCTTTATATTTACGCATGACTGCAAACTACCACCAGTGTCACAGCCTATGAAGCTGACTAATGGACCAGAGTTTGTTTCCTTGGATAGTCCGCTACCTTTGGGCAGGTGTGAAAGCTCATCCAAACTCTGGTGTGGATATAAACAGCAACTGTTGGTGTATAGGGTTATTATAGGGTTATTATAGGGTTCCATCAGAAGGTGTACCATGAAGCACTGACGGAGGACGTTTTTTTTTAAAGACTCTTGACACTCTTCATATCTGATATCAATCTGAAAGTCGCGCAATATTCAGCACACACACTCAGATGAGAGACATTCATTTCCGCGCCTGCATCTGCCGCTCATTTGATCGAACGATGATTTAATTTTTTCTGTGCATCTGTTTTTGATGGAATTGAGATGTCTGCTCAATATACCAAGTATATTCTGTTATCTTGTTTTGGTACATTGTTGTATCTTATTGTTCACAATGAGAACAGTGACTCTGGCAAAATGAAGGCTTGGATGTGAGTTTTAGTGGATATGAAGAACTAAATCAAATCCTGAGGCAGGCGACTTGACAGCAGCTTGTATTTGAATTCTTAAAAGAATTGATTTATTGTCAACATGGGAAGTGTTTTTTTTTTTTGGTGCTTTCTTGTAGAAACGGAGATCAATAAGTCAATCAAACCTCAAATAGTGATTGAAAAGTAGGATGGTAAAATTGAATTTAAAACATATCATTCAGATAGAGACCCAATCAATGATGGATGGATGGATGGATGGATGGATGGATGGATGGATAGATAGATAGATAGATAGATAGATAGATAGATAGATAGATAGATAGATAGATAGATAGATAGATAGAGATTATTATATATTTTATGTGTTGGAAGATGAAACTTGCCAGTTAGGCTAGCTGTTTTTTTAAGCTAAGCTAACCGTGTTAGCATTAGCGTCATAATTAGTGGACAATCACAAACGTCAATCGTCAATCTCTTTTCACTTAAATTTCAACAACTTTCCAAGATTTGTGCCCAGGAAGTAGCTAAGTTTGTTAAGCTAACTGGCAGCTTGATGCAGCCTTTCAATTCCAAGCACTATTTATGTCACCTACTCCAGAACACGCTATGTTAAATTGAAAATCTGTTAAGAAATATGTCAAATCTGTTTGTATCTGATATACTTTAATTCTCTGAGTAAACTTTCCAGACACCGTCTGATGTTCTCAATGTCAGCTACACCGTCCCCACCCCTCCATCCACCATACTGCTCTTCCTAAACTGAGCTGCGGTCACTAAACAGCCTGAGGTCTTGAGATCGTGTCTCTGAATCTCGTGCCAACAGGTGGCGAGGTCGCTGCGGCCGCGGTGAGTGACAGCTGTTGCCCATCACTCACTCGCCAAGGTCTCGCTGCTTCTGCCGTCACTTGCTGAAACGAGGGCAGAGCTCGCGGAGCCTCTACAGCGGGGGGTTCTCAAGCTTTTTATACCAAGTACCACCTGAGAACATATTGAGCTCTCAAATGAACACCATTATTACCAACGTTAAAATACAGTGGTATAAATAGGCCGAGCAAAGTCATCTACAGAGTTTTCACAGGAGGCAGATTTATTCCCAATAAGATAATTTGTGTCCTATTTGCCTAATTGGGCGACACAATTAGTGTAGTGGTTAGCACTGTTGCCTTTGCAGCAAGGAGACCCGGGATCGCGACCAAGTCAGAACAAGGGCCTTTCTGCATAGAGTTTGCATGTTATCTCTGTGTACGACGTTTTTCTGCGGGTTCTCCAGTTTCTTCCCACAGAAACAAAACAGGAGGATTAGGCAAATTGGACACTCTAAATTGACCATAGGTGTGAATGTGACAGCGAAAGGTTGTTTGTCTCGATGTTGCCCTGTGATGGAATGGTGACCTGTCCAGGGTGTACAACACCTTTCACCGTATGTCAACTGGGATTGGCACCAGCGCCATCCCCGCCCCACGACCCTCATGTGGAGGATAAAGATGGATGGAATTTGCCTAATCCCCAAATCTGCATGTGTTTGTAGTCCGGAGAACACAGAGAAAACGCATGCAAGAACATGTAAACTCCACGCAGAAAGGCCCTTTATTCCGACCTGGTCGCAAACCTGGGTCTTCCTGTTGCAAAGGTGTGACTCTAATTATTATAATGTCATTAATTTTATATTTTTTGCTTATTTGTATAATTTTCTAAGCACTCTGGTCAAAATTCCTCAGCTCCACTCTGATCGCATACCATACAGTAGAACAGAATTTCTGATTTTCCTCTAAGTACCACCAGAGGAAGCTCATGTACCACTGGTGGTACACGTACCACAGTTTGGGTGCCATGGCTCTAGATAACTGATTGAAAAAGCAGGATGACTATAAGCAAATCAGTGGCTCCTGAGTGCCATTAGCTGAGGTAATAATAGATTGCTTTGTGGGAGGTTTTATTGTGTAATGATGCATGTGATGGCATATGCCCTTGTTTAACGACATATTAGTGAATGCAGTTTAACCGTGACCTGCGTTAAATGTTTCATTTGATCAGCAAATGACATTAAATCCACAGATCCTGACACGATCACTTCCTGTCTGTCCTTGTGAGAAAGTCAGCGGCTCGCTCTCGGCGCGCCGTTTGAAACGCTCATATACATATAGCTCTCCTCTGGGACACGGTGTAACAGATGTGTCCTTACATGCTGCTATTGCTGTGGGAGGCTCAGGGGTAGCGCACGGGAGTGGAAATCCTTTCCACACACATGAGTGAAGTAAAAACCATGAATGACTGATGCAGTATGGTCTGTGGCATTTACAGTGTAAAGCGTTTTAAGCTGTGTCAACTTAAATTTTAGTTTTAACTGCTGCAAATATATGAGTTTAGATTAAAGTTGTGTCATGCACTAAAAATAAAAAATGTTAAAAAATAACTAGAAAGAAACAAAGAAAGAAAAAAAAACGTGGTGAAAAATCAAAAAATAGACTTAAGTACTATAACTGATATCTTATGTATTTTTAAGAGTCTCTTTTACATCTTTTATACAGTGTTTTAACTATTGATTATACTTTAGGGCTGTAAAATGAAACTTAAGACAGTCAGGCTAGCTGTTTTATAAGCTAAGCTAACCATGTTTAACATTAGCTTTAAAATTAGTGGACAATCTTCTCACTTAAAACAAAACTGTAGACATTTGCACATAACAAATCAAAGGTTCTTTTTTTATGCACATTTGAGAGACAAATTCTCCAAAATTTGTGTCCAGGAACTAGGTACGTTTGTTAAGCTAACTGGCAGCTTGATGCGGCCTTTTAGATACAAACATGCAGTTCAAAGTTGTGTCATGCACTAAAAATAAAAATAACTTATATATATATAAGTTATATATAAATATATTAGTGGACAATCATAAAAATGGCATCTTGTCACTTAACTTTCAACAAAACTGTTGACATTTACAAATATAAGAAATCCATTTTTCTTCACATTTGAGAGAAGACTAATTTAGCTAGTGTCCAGGAACTAGCTAAGTTAGTTAAGCTAACTGGTAGCTTGATGTGGCATTTTACAAACATGCAGTTAGTATGTCATGCACTAAAAATAAAAAAAATGTTGACAAACTAAGTACTTTTTTTTAGGTAATACTCAATACTCAAAGCAATTCATTCGAGTTTAACCAGCTCGAGTAATTTTTTAGAGTTTGTCTAATTGTATACTTATCATAATGGGCTTTCCCCCCCATTTAAAAAAAAAAGAAAAGAAATTATGTTACTCAGGTTTTCATTCCATACAGTGCTTAACAAATGTATTAGACCACCTGTCCTAAAAACGAGAAAACCTCAAAAAACCTGTTTAATATTAAAAACTTTATTATTATTTATTTGGCAAATAAACTGAATTTACCGGCTCACTGGGCTTCTTTGATGAGAAGTCAGAAATCATAAATTTTTCTGTTGAGGAATGCAAATAAATGACTATAATTTGACATCTTAATCAAGAAATAATAATGTCATTTTTCTGTTTTTGTTAAAACAGTAAATTTGAAATTATATCAAAAATATAATTTTGGTTAGCGCTTCTACATACTGGTATATTAACCATTAGAGAAACATATGATAATTACCAATGCTGTTAATTTATTTGGGTGGTGGTCTAGTAAATACAAATAAAAAACAAAAAATGTCAAATTAAAAGTTTTTTTAAGGCCAAATTTTAACTACTCATCGTGAAACCTTGTGTATCTGATGTGAATTGTATGTAGACCTGCATGCCTCTGGCACATGTGCAGCTCTGTGATGCTTTCTCCTCCTTGAGTTACAATCAAATAGCCAAAACCATCAGCAGCAGCTTCACTCTGACCTCCTGGCACATCCACCGGGAGATCTGCCGTGCCATCTGTAACGGCTGGTGGGACTGGCGATAAGGAAATGGAGTCTTTATCTCAGCCCAATTAGGCAGCTAATTGATTCAATACCAGTCATTTAGAGTTCCTCCAGGACCAGGACTGAGCACTTCAGCCCTTTGAACAGACATGAGGTCCCTGGAGTGACGAAACCACGGAGAGAGAGTGTGTGTGTTCTGCTCCACACAAGCCTGAAGATATATGCAGAATATCTGCATAGAGATCATCTTAATGAGTAAAAAATACATCAGGGGTTAATCTGAGGAAAAACACTAATCACCGATTTTGTTTTATTTGCTCATTTAATGAAGGTGTGGTAGCTGTTAATTAGTATTTATTCCCTAGAATTACATTTAAAGCGTTTAAAACCCAGACACATTTTCGTTTTATGCAGATTTTTTTGCCTGTTTATAATATTTGTATAATATTTTATTTATTCAAACCTGTATCCAGTCAATGCAAAGCTTTCACATCATTTGGTACTTTTGGTAAATGAGGCTTTCTGTGACATAGCTGGATCTCTGCTGATTGGCTGGGTGAAATCCATGTGCTTCCAAGACCTCGTGGTAATGCGCGGTTAGGCGGTTTTGGAAGTCTATGGAAGTTACAAAGTATAGTTCTTTGCTCGGTAAAGGGTTAATAATAATTATTTGCATCTCCATTGTTGCTTAAAGGCTTTTAAAGAACAACATTTTAGGGAGGTTTACTATTATCATTTTCATGCTTCAACAATCTATTTGTAGGCAAGAGTCGGAAAGGTAAACCACAACGTTAGAGCTGCAACTAATGATTCAATTCATAATTAAATAATCTGTTGATTATTTTCTCAATGAATGAATTGGTTAATAATAATAATAATAATAATAATTATTATTATTATTATTAATATAATTATTTAAAAAAACAATGGACAATCGCTGCAGCAATAAACGACGTATGAGTTAAAAATGGAGCATATGCAATATCTTTTAAAACTACTGTGAAGGTATCTGACATTTCTTGTCAAATTTGGATTTTACAAAAAGTTACAGATGAGCAAAACTGCAATTTCATCTTGTATTTGTGTCTTAATTACAGATTTTATTAAAAAAGAATATATATATATATATATATATATATATATATATATATATATAATTATATACATATACATATATATATACAGTATATAAGTATAATATAGTTATACACACTTCCACACTGTAAAAACCTGTAAATACAATTAGCGCCAAGGTCACTTCTCCTCAAGTGGTGCTATTTACAGTGGTGGTGTTTCAAACCACAATTCTGAGGAGGCAAATAGCACTTTCCCTTGAAAGGGTGAGATTCATTGGAGGTCAAATTCAGGTTGACTGCTAACAAAAGGGATGATAGGTCTGACTTTCAAAGCAACACAAAGGAGCAGCTTCCTGAGACGCTGTCAATCAGAGAAAGTCATGCAACCTGTGACCCCTGCTGAAGGGAGCGTAATGAACTCTGAGTTCGGGTGTCATGTGCTCCTGGCTCATGTCGAGAGAAGGCAGACACTATTCATGAGGCGATAAGTGGGAGAGGGGTGAGTGGAGATTCACATGAAACCTCATATCGATTCAGTTCAAGCAGTATTAAAAATGGAAATAAAACCCTCTGTAAACACATACATGCTGTTGTCGAGCATCATATTTTAAGTCCGTGCACCTGGATTTCAGTGCGTGTAAGATGCAAGACATCTTATCTTAAATCATTTTTTTTTTAATCTTATCTCCAAATGACAGACAACAGTTTTTAATTCATCTTCTAATGCAGCGGATCCACTTACAGTAAAGCAGTGACCTCCACAGCGTGTTACAGATGTTTATGAGCAGTGAGACGTGGCCTTTTAAATAATATTAATGGGGTTCGGTCATGGTGTTTAAATACAGTTGGAACACATTACTGCCTTCTTCTGGATCTGGATGTAATTATTATTTTTCTCTTCACCTTCATTTCTGTCCTGTTTGGTACTTTTTTTTTATTTGTTTTTTTTAACAGTAATTAGCCTCTGTAACATTATATTACTGCCCAGTCCAATCTGATTCCAATATCTGGATTTGAATATCTGCCAATAGCATGAATATCATGTCAGTATTTGAAGACTGAAATGTTGCCAGTCTTTAAAGCTCCTAACTGAATTCTGGGATCCAGTGCGTAACTTTTTGTGATTGACAAATCACTTCCTGTATGCAGTACGGGAATGTCACCGGGCGACACAAGCTCTAAGCACTTGACACTGAGACACTCATTCTCAATTGTTTGAACGTAAGAGACTTTTGTTCATATTTAAACATGATGTTTTTAATACTTAATTTAAAAGTTATTACTTAATCAATTACCAAATTAATCATCAACTATTTTGATAATTGGGTTGTCTTTTCCTCCCCCAATAATTAATACATGTGTACTGATTTTTCAGCTTCTTAAATGTGAATATTTTCTGGTTTCTTTGCTTGTGGACAAAACAAGACATTTGAGAACTTTATCATTTGCAGGTTTTGTAAACACTTATCGACACATTTCAACATTTTATGGACCAAACAAATACTTGTTTTTTCAAGAAAATGATCAACAGATTAATCGACTATGAAACTAATCGCTAGCTTTAGCCCTACATTCTATTTGTGGCCATAAGCTTATGATATGATATGATTATATAATTTAATAGTTGATGTTGTGGATGAGTGACGCCAGTACCATGTCTAATAAGTGCGTAAGGATCGGAACCCAATAATAATATTGGATCTGATCCATCTCATTCCAAACAGCTACTATTACAACTGCTGCTGCATACACACAATTGCACAGTCACTATTTTTGAAAACCTGATATTAATTTGGAAACTATTCACAGAGAAAGTAACAATAGTGAGCAATGACGCATTTATATAAACATCGAGGTAAGCACTGTATTTAACCCGTGGCTCCAAACGATTGAAGGACAATCCAATTTCCTGCTAAATAATGATGCCTATACCCATTTATGATTCCCCCAAATGACTCACACCTATTGAAAACCCTCTGTTTACTCAACAGGAAGATGCAGCACTGTATAATGAAAGCACCATCGAAATGATCTCATCTCATGATGTCGCTTCGTGCTTTGGCGTTTCTCCATAAAATGACTCACGGCTAATTTGGACGTAATGCGTGGACGAGTGTGCAGAGTACGTGTGCTTGTATTTGTTGCCTCTTTAGAACCTTTTCCTGGCATAAACACAGACCTCCTCGGGACCAGTAGTCCTCATGGAGACCAAAACCTGGTCCTCATGAGGGCGGAAACTCAGGGGAATTGTGGTTAGGTTAGGTTAGGGTTGTCCAAATGAATCTAAGTCGAGGTAGAGTCCTTCATAAAATAGCTGCCAAAACGTGTATATGTGTGTGTGTGATGGAGAGCACTGGGAACAATAGCATGTGGAGTGCCCTTAAATGCCACAAGAGCTCGCTGTGGGTGAGGAGGCTGACGGGTGGCACATTTCCTCTCTCCAGGCTTGATGGATTACTGCAGAGGGAAAAGGCCTTTTAATCCTACAGCTATGCACATGAAATGTTGTTGTGTGCACAAACTAGTGCACGTTCAAAAATGACAAAAAAAAGTGGCTATTCTATTCCTCAGTATGTTTTATCCAGACTGATTTGAGGAATGAAAAGAATATTATCAAATAAAGGAGCTATGAGCTAACTCTGGAGCAATTGTTAAAATTGTTTGCTGTTCCTCTTTAATAAATAATAAACTAAACTATATACCTTATATATAGCTACCTTGGATTTTACCTTGCATTTTTTGTTGCATACACACCAGCCCTTTCTAATTGAATCCTTTGAAAAGTCTGAACTTTCCGGACTAGGAAAGACTATAACGCAGGGTATTGTGGGTAAACGCAACCAAAACATACGCGTGTGTAGAGCGATAGCCGCGAGAAAGGCCATTGTTGCAGTGCATATGTGTCCTATGTTCACATAAAACAAATTAAAAAGACCGATTTTTTTTTGCCCTGCATTAACCAACAGATGAGTGACTTTTCTTCTTCCTTTTTTGTCTCTTCTTCTCCTTCAGTAACTCTCAATGCGGGACGTTGCAACCCCCAATCGAACCCAATCGAGTCTGGTGGACTATTTGGTGTGAACACCACCTCAAACTCCACAGGTGCCTGTATCTGGCGTCAGTCAACAAAATCAAAATCCTGAACCGTCCTTGATGAACTTGGAAGTGACTCTCATTGTGACTCTGCAGTGTTGTGTTGATGCAGCAGCAGCAGCAGCAGCAGCAGCAGCAGCAGCCGAGTGGCTCAGCAGCGTCTTCACCAGAGGTGCTAATGGTATTGACCACTTCAGTAAAAGGAGAGAAGGGCATAGCTGGAGTCGGCAGTAAACAACTCCACAGTGACAGGTCAGGGTGACTGTTGGCTTGATTGCTTTCATTACTCACACACTGTCCAGAGTCAGAGCTGGGAGTCAGTCACATCTGCCAGACTGTGCTATCAGCAGCATCCAATTGTACCAAACAAATCGAGAAAGCGAGTGATGTAACTGCCCGTAATAAATAATAATAATAAAAAAAAAAACCCAACAACATCAGGCAGCTGCAATGAAATCTGACAATTATTATTATTATTATTACGTGGCTTGCTACTTTTATCATCTGGAATATGGAGATAATTGAGAAAGAAAACAAGACTCTCTATTTTTAATCAAAGCATACTTGCAAGGAGTAGCGCGTGAGATAAATAAAAAAAAAAAATAAAAACAAAACAATCAGAACAAAAGACTCTCATAGAATATTCATTAATTCTGCTCCTCCACTCAGGCTTTAATAAGCAGAAAAACAAAACCCAATCAGGCCCGCATCAGCCATTATGAACAAGAATATAATCGCCACATTATATATGAAAAGCGAGGAATTATCATATCATTCACATCGCTGTGATCCTGCAGCACCTACTGCGGCAACAGGAGAACGCGCCTGTGTGTGTGTGTGTGTGTGTGTGTGTGTGTAACCCCTTCCCTCTCTCTAATTTCAAATCAAAGCGATTTCATCAGCATGAGCACATTCATAAAAGATGATCCTGCTTGGGAAATAATACAGAAAAGCTTTTTCATTACCTCCTCATCACATATAGATCAAACATTTATTACCCCTGATCAAACATTCATTATCTCCCGCATTTAAAAAAAAAAAAAAGTAAGTGGATTTATCTTGTATTACTCATTGTCAACACTGTCTGCGCTTTCATTAGTGGCACAGTGGTGGTGTCGCCTTTCGAGGATCAGAATGAACAGAACTGTCATGACAACACACACACACACACACACATAAATATGTCATTAAAGAAGTGTATTCACATGACAGATGACGTTAAAGACAGAAAAATGGAACCGATAAATAAAATAAAGCAAAAATAAGGAATATTTGACTTTCATAACAGTTGTTTTTAAAGCAACAATTAACATGTAGCGCGTGCTTGCGATCTCAATTCAGAACACGGGTGGGCGTCGGTTACCACCCACTGAAAACTCCCAAAATGGAGCTGCACTTATAACCCAATGTTACACCGTGTTCATGCTCACACACGTACATAACTGTCTATTTTTTATAAACAATGAACCTGCGGTTGTATCTGGGTCATTTTCGCATTTCAAACTAGAATATTTACATCAACTTTCATAAAAGGTATGACAGAAAATCAATAAAATATAGAAGTAAACTGCAACTGAGATGCAAAAAAACACACGAGTTGTGTGTGTGTGTGTGCAGCCATCGCTCATAAACAGTGTTGTAATGTAACAGTAATTAAAAAAAAGCACTAAAAATTACTTTATTACTGTACTTCAAATTCACACATCTTTACTTTACTTATTTATATTTGAGCAACTTTTACTTTTACTCCACTGCATTCCCTCTAACTATCTTTGTTACTCGTTACTACCAAAGAAAATCAGAAGAAGAGTTGGTAATCAGAGCTTTTCTAGTCTACACGACAGTTTCATACACATTCACACGCTGCAACACGGGGTTAAATGTCTTGCTCAATGACACGTATGGACTAGCAGAGGTAAGAATTGAAGTTTTTTAATACTTTTACTTCTAAAACTTAAGTATACTGACTATCAGACAATGACTTTTGATACTCAAGTACAGTAAATGCCATATACTTTAAGACTTTTATTTCATTTTCTGGTAAAATACTCATATAGTAAATGCTCTTCATCACGACTCTCACTCTGAGAACACAGGGAGCCGCCACCAGCTCACGAGCCTCTGCCACAACCCGACCCCCGAGTGTGGTTAGATAACACTGCATTAGATAACTGAGAAAATGCCTGTTGGCTTCTTTCAGCCTGACATTACCAACGAACAGGGAGACAACAAAACGAAACTTGTGACGAAAACGTGCTTTGATTCGAATTCCTCCATGACCTACTTTTCTATCTTCACCTTACTGTGGGAAAATAACGAAAGGAGAAAGAAGAAAAAAAAGAAAACGCCTCAAGACAAGCTTGTCGTGCAGCGTAGCGCTACTGTATCTCACAGAGCAACACGGCCTCTGCGTAAGAATACATGACCCCAAAATGAACTGCACACCACGAAGTAATATCACATAACAGCCGAAAAACAAATCAATAATCCCGTTTCACCAACTGCAATTTGCGTCACTTATTTATAAATAGCTCCTCCATTTTTGTGTGTGTGTGTTTTTTTTAACATAAAAATAGCTACTTGCTCCGTGGAGACGGTGAACGGTAACAGCTCGTCGACTCCGCCGCTCTCTTTTTATGCCGACGACGCCGCCGTCTCGGGAGATTTGCCATAATGAAAGGAATGATTATTTTCAGGATGCGATATCTATGCACGGTGATAAGAGGACGCTCAGGTGCATGACAGTGTAAAAGCAGAGGGAAGAAACAGGCCGTCTATTCAGACTGAAGGTTTAAGTAAAGGATGTGGACAGAGGGGAGACAAAGATGCCTGCGGGGAGAGAGAGAGGCTACACATTGATAACGTGACGGAGAGAAAAAGAGAGAGAGAGAGTGATAAAAGTATCAAAAAGTCAGTACTGCACCTTTCTGCAGACTCATGTCTACCATTCGAGGCTCGGCCAGCTCCAGGAAGAAGTTCTTGTTTTTCTCATATTCCTCATCGTCAATAACTTTCACGCGAATAAGTTTGCTGCAAAAAGGGGAGAATCAGAGGGGCGGGGGGGGGGGGGTAAAGGAAGGAGTGGGCATGATTGGAGAAGAGGAGGAGGAGAAAGAGAGGAGAAGAAGAGAAAGGTTAATTTGCAATGGAGGGACTCAGGAAGTGCACTGTAAGTAGGATTAATAATCAGCATGGGAGAAAGGTCAGGAGGTGAAAGGTCAGCTTGTTCTGGAGCGGGCCCGTCCGTCAGCAGCTGGACTCGCCTCACGCCCCCCGCACCACCGCTACCATGACGACCACATTTATCATGGCGTCTGATGCGACGGTTGAAACAAAGGAACACAATGGACTGAAAACAGCAGCATATAATCAATCAGGCTGTAAAAATGTGTAAAACGGACATTTCGCAAGGGCAAAAAGGTGAGTGAGCGATAAATGAAAGAAACTGTCGCTGTCTAAATCGATTTTTATGGCCTGATGTTTCAGTCAGAACACTTTCAATGAGACGGCTGGCTGGACACTGTGAGGAAACCCCCCCCCCGCCCAAAGCCCAAAGCCAGATAAGAAAGAAGCAGCTTATTGGTGAGTTTATTGCTCGAGTTTGAGGAGAATGCCCCTTTAATGAAGTCAAATGTCTGGAGGGGTGAGGCTCCGTCTCTGGGAAAGAGCTGCGTCTGACATCACCGCACGGAAACCGCTCAATATGGCACCTCAGCCCCAGCGGCACTCTGGCCACTGATCGCACTAATTGATCTTTTTTAAAGAGTTATTGACGAGTGCAGGGCAGTTAAGTGGTCGGCACACAGATGTCTCTGTGCCTCGACGTGTCGCCGCAGCAACTCCGCGAGGAATAGTTTCCGTGTGAACTCCTTCATCTACTTGAAGCGACTGACGGTCAACTTGTGCCTCGAGATACGGTTCTAAACAAAAGGACGCGACACCCGCTCTCCGGTCAACTCGCTCTCATTGGTTATTACGAGGTTCTTCTCACCCGATCTCTGTTCAGTTGTAAACATCAAACATGTTGAATACTTATTATTTGAAATCGGGAAGACTGATGCGTCTGATGACGTTAAAGGCGACATAGACCGGAAGCTCCAATTAACGCTGCGTTTGTGTGTGTATCTGCGTCATTACCTCGTTTATGAAACCCTAAAGTTTCAGAACAAATAGTTCAGCCACTGCTGAGAAAATAGTGTTGTATTGTTTTCCTGGGCTCTGCAAAGCGGATCGGCACTTCCCTATGCTGATGATGTCATCAGAAATCCTCACCACTCCTCTCACCACCGTAGCGCCTCCTGGTGCGGGCACTAGTCCGGGCACATCCGGTTGCGTACATTCAACCGCAGAAGAAGAAGAACTACTCTCGTTGTAGCTGCTGAGATGCAGAGCATCCACCGTGCCAGAGGGGGAGCTGTGTATCTGAGAGCTGGCCTATCTATTACGTCACTTCCAGGTACCTGGCCAATCACAGGACAGTAGGAAAGCTCTCGTTGGCTGGCCAATCACAACACAGTCCACGTTCTGGGGGTGTGGTTTTAGTCTGAAACAGCGCGGCTGACGAGAGCGTCAGTGAGGAGATATTCTGATCGGCTCGTTTGCAGCGATTAGGAGGTTTTTAACCATGAAAACAAGTTAATATATGTAAGTAGACCTCCATAACTAACAAATATGTGCGATACAAGCATTCTATGTCGCCTTTAAAGTGGTGTCTGTTAATCCCTCACACTACAGGACGATTTGGCCAGATAATCTGTTCAAATCAGCCTAAAATTGGAAGCACCCACGACTTGTCGGAAGTCCCAGATTGGCCAATTATCATCTAGTGTGGGGCAGGGCTACAGCTGATCTTCAGAAGTGAATTTTATTTCTCATTCAGCAGCAACCACGCCGCAAACATATAATGTTACCCATAGTTCACAAAGACCAAACCGAAGCAGAATAAATACAACAACAACAAACCCGATCTAAAACACGACAGGAGACAATTCATCAGAGGAGGACAAAACTTTCTGCAGGTACAAACAAAATTGTGAACGTGTGCATAATATAACATTCCCGCAATTTCAGAGTATATGTGTCGTATGTTCACATAAAACAAAATGTAAAATAGGATTTGATGCAGCTCCATGTTTTGGTCTGATGTGGCGGAAACAGAAGTTGCCCTGCATTAACCAATAAATGAGTGAGTTCTCTTGTTCATGGTTTGTCTCCTTCAGTAATCCTTGATGCAGCGCCACCTCAGGCGAGGAGGGGAATACATTATTCAAAAGGTCTAGTTCATTTCACTAAAGTGCAGTGAGAAAGAAAACTATTAGGTGTCAAAAAACGGTATGAAATGGCCCGACCAGAACTTTGTTCTTGTCATCCCGACAAAAAGGCCTGACTCAGGTTTCATCCCACAGTCCAAAATCATGCAGATTAGGTTAATCCGCACTCTAACTTCACCACAGGTATGATGGCTCTGTGGTGGACTGGCGACCCGTCCAGAATGTGCCCCACCTTTCACCCTATGTCAGCTGGGATTGACTCCAGCTCGCCCTCATGTCCCCTCAAGTGGAGGACAAAGTGGAAGCAAATGGATATGAGAAATATTGTCCTCTCACAATTTCCCTCTGAGCCACTTCATCCCGGTTTCACTCGTGAACGGGGGGCCCCGATGCGAGCGGCTCGTCACAGCACCTGCACAACATGCGCCTGATGGGACGGAATGGAAACACGCCAACAATTCTCATGACAATTCATGACACTCGCCGGATCCGCTCTCTTAGGCCTCAGAAAGCTTTTCCCCCACAAGCGGCAGACAAGTCAACAATAGTCGACAGCGGCGCAGCTAGCCCTGAAATAGGAATGACATACTTTATTATGAGCCTGACATCTCATGGGAGGACGTTTTTTTTTTTCCCCCCCTTCTCCATTCAAGCAAAAATGCAATTTTTCCGCATGTTATTGGGAAAGCAGGGGGTTCGGCTAATAAGATAAGTGGCACAGCAGCATTCATTATGCATAACTGCTCATGTATCATGTATCGAGTCAAAAGGCGGCTCATTCCCTGACATCATGTACTCCCAAAGCCATGATATTTGCTGCAATATTGAGATTATATTTGAGACATATTGAAACTCAAATACCTGCATGGAAACTACTGATCCAAACATTTCCAGAGGAATTAAAATGCTTTTCTGCTGTAAATTGCTAATGTAATTCACAGCTAAATCTCTGTGTGAGTCCTGCCTGCTGAGCGGGAGACGACTACAGAATCTAAAGATCCTGTTATCCTGCTCGCCACACGCAGAAGAACAATCCATCTCTCTCTTTCTCCCGCCTCTTCGCGTCTCACCAGCAGGGTTTTCCTCAGATTGCTCGGTGAGATGTCTGCCCGGAAAAGCACCTCGCCTTTTCATCAGGAGCGAGAAGAGGAATTCTTATGGACAAATGGGATTGGGGAAACACACTTAATGCCTGGTTGTTAAAAGGAAGTGTGACACACGTGTGCAGGCTCACAGAAAACCACAATTACAGACTCACGGGACCACTGACTAAACGGCTAAGGGAATAAAACAAATGGCCCTGTTTCTTCCCTGTTCTTTGCAATATTACGTGCAATTTTAATGCAATTATTTAACCTATATATAACTAACGAGCATTGAAGTGAAATTATTGAGCTTTAATTTCAGTGCAAAATCTAGTTTCAGTCATTTTTAGGCTGTTGGGTGAAAGAAAAAAACAAGTAAAAACACAATATTAGCATGGATCCGTTTATAGTGAATAATATATATTTAGCATTGAAATTCAACAATCAATCATATGCAACATTTTATTAAAATTTTTATTTAGTCTATATTTTGTCAGCATTTGTTTTCTGTATACTGACTCATATTCTTATTCAATTTGTATTTACATTTTACTGCTACCTTTTGTGCTGCTATGTCAGTTTGAATTTACATATTCAGAAATGTACAGTGTTGGACCACATTGACCTCATAAAAATAAAACATAAATATTTGAGGAAAAAAAAACGTGTTTAAAACTTAAAATGTTATTGTTTGTTATTTATTTGGCAAATAAATAAACTGAATTTACCGTTTTTATACCCAAATTTGACCCGGCTCCTAATTTTTCTTTTGAGGAATGCAAGAAAATGACTATAATTTAACATCTTAATCAATAAAAATAATGTGCTTTACAATATTTTCTTAAATTTGAAAATACAATTATATTTTAGCATTAAAAATATGATTTTGCTTAAAAAGCTCCAACATACCGCTGCATTAACAGTTACAGGAACATGTTTTGGGTGGTGGTCTCATCACTTTGTTTAGTGTTTGGCATATGTATTTGTTCATATAATACATCTTTCCTAGGTACTATTTTGTAAATGAAAGTTTTATTTACTCTATATTACTGTATTTACCCTATTATCACTGTAGTGATAATAATGACTTATTCTGTTTATTAATTTCGGAGAGGAGCGATGCCAAAATAACAAACAAAAACGTCTTTTCATAAACCTAATCTTACTTACCAAAGAAACCCTTACCTACTCTCCTAACTTAAAACAGGTGCTGGCAGAGCATTCTGACACAAAACTGAACCAAAGTACTACAGCTACTGTATATGCTGAGTAAATCAAAAACAATGTGCTGAAAGAAGCAGAGCTGAGGGGAACTGAATAATTGAGTAATAATTCTCTTTCACATTATCGCATCATTTCATCCATTTGGCAACAAATATCGATTGATGCCGCTTTAAAAATGGATCTTAAAATTGTGTAATAAAGCAGAAACCACCCTAAGGCTTTTATCATGTCAATTATGCTGATACATGTCAGACCTGCAGCTTTTTGCCTCTTTACTTAATTTAGTAACTAATATCAACCGAGTACATCGACCTTTTTGAAAACTCTGAAAACCAATTAGATGTGGTTCTCTGCTGGAGTTGGGCTTGACACCCTAATTTGACAAGGGACTGATGGAAATCGATAAAAACAATTGTGTAATAATCAGGAGCCATGTTAGCATCATGGGGATATCAGGAGCAGTTAAACAGTATTTATTACACCTAAGTGCTGTATTTTCTGGAGCCTGGCAACATAAATGAACACCTGAATCCATTCATCCTCTGGTGTACAGGAGGATAAAGTGGATATAGCTTCATCCTTCAGAGATAACGCTTTACAATTTTGCTATTCGCCCATTAACTCTCACGTTCATAAAGACCAGTGGAGCCAGGAATTGAACCTACAACCTTCCAGCTTCCAACTCGCTCTACAACTGTGCTACCATCACTCAATTCTAACTCCTCACTTAAAATGAGGTCATATCCTTTAAGATTTTTACTCAAGTAATATTGTAAAAAGTGACTCCAACTTCAACCAAAGTCATTTTCTGGTAAGATACTTGTACTTTTACCCAAGTATTGCGTTAAAGTACTGTATACAAGACTGCTAATAGTGTAGACAGGTGGAGGTGAAAAGCAATAAGTTACTGCAATTGAGTAGGTTTTTTTTAAAGGCAATTTTCTAAATGAGTAACTTTACTTTTACTTAAGTATGCTTTTTTTTCCCCGGGTGATTGAAAAAGGTGAAAGTTAGCACTTTAATTTGTAAACGTTTGCCTTTAATTACCCTAACATTGTTATTAAAGTAAATAAGTAACAAGCTAATTATTACTTTAACTTGAGTTTATTTTTAGACCAGTACTTTTACTTGTACTTGTACTTGCTATCAAAATACTTTAACCTGAGTAGAATATTTCAGTACTCTTTCCACCTCTGGTAGTGGACATCACCGTCACTTTAGCAGCATTAGCAACTCTTGCTACGTAGTTAGCCATTACAAACACTGTTTTGCTAAAGAGATTAAAGATTGACAGAAGCTCCACCATCTCAGCACAAAACACAGAACACAAGGATCCATGTGTATTTCTGCTCACGTACAACACGACAGGAATAATTCATCCATCAATTCCAACATCTGTCGTCGGTGACACAGAAGCTGCTACAAGAGATTCTGAGCCTGTGTGTGTGTGTGTGTGTGTGTGAGGTGATGGGTGTACAATCAAACACCTGCTGTGAACACAAACACAAATCAGAGTGCAGTGATTACAGGGACTGTCCCGCTGTCAGTGTCACATGAACGCGCACACACATATACGCTGGTTTTGCATTCTTCGTGTGGACACTCAAAACCAAGAATCAGAACCAGTTTGATGGAACGCACAAATTGAGATTAGAAACAAAGGAATCACAATCGATTACAGTATTTAAAAAGTTGAACAAAAGTGAACAAATATGAAATATTTTGGGGATATTTCCATGTATTGTTTTGTTTTTCTATAAAACATGTATGCTTAGTGTATTGTGCACTGGCACAAGAGGGGCAGATGAATGAAATAAACTTAATGCATTCCCTAGTCCCTTAACTCAAACCTTAACCATCAAAACTAAATGCCTATGCCAGAGGTCTGCCACCTTTAGAATAAAAACAACCAGTTTTGTCCCTCTTCCACCCAAATAAAATGAATTTGGCGCCGCAAGAAAACTATTTACCCATAAAATGCAGATTGTATCATGTATAAAGTTTTTTTAATACAGGTACGATAGTCTAATATGGCAAAAAGACATTTCATTTTTCATTGTTTATACCCAACCACTTATAAAGTGTAGGGAAAAAAATACTTTTAATATTTATGTAGTTCATGCTTGAGAACTAGCCCTAACTCTAAAACCAGTTCTTAATCATCATCCAAAAAACCCTAAACTTAACACAACCACAATTCAAATCTTCCACAGAAATTAGATTCTGCCTCATTAGGACCATGTTTTGATCATCATAAGGACTACTGGTCCTGACAAGGTCAGTGTTTAGACCAGGAAAGGTCCTAAAGAGGCAGCAAAGACGCAGGCAAACACGTGCATTCTCACGTGTCTACACTCTCTTTAATGTGGAATGTGACACAGAGATTCTAAACCCTGGACAAGAAGTCCCTGTCCAGGACCAAAGACATGAGAGGGAGGATGTTGTAGCTCAACGCTTGTCACAAACGTTCCCTAATTAATAACCGTCATAGCGAGAGTTGACGGCCAAATGCATTTGGGGCTCCAGTGTGAGGAGAAAAGGGAGCTGATTCATTCATAATGTAATGAAATGGCTCTTTTACATCATAAAATATTACAAAAAAAAACAACCTTTGGATAAGACAGGGAACACAGGCAAGCCAAGTGTTCTATTTAGAGGGAAAATAAAGCCACTTTTTTGTAAAGAGTTGGATATTAAATGGATACAGAATTTGTGTGTGAGCGAGAGGCTTATTTTAATTGTTTGATATAAGAAGAAATATTAGAAGACACGTGGTTAACTAATGGTTCAATATTTTACCAAACAGCAGACATGACACTGCATCCCCCCTTTTGGGTATTTACTCATGACACTGCATCCCCCTTTTGGGTATTTAATCATGACACTGCATCCCCCTTTTGGGTATTTAATCATGACACTGCATCCCCACTTTTGGGTATTTACTCATGACACTGCATCCCCCTTTTGGGTATTTACTCATGACACTCCATCCCCCATTTGGGTATTTACTCATGACACTGCATCCCTCATTTGGGTATTTACTAATGACACTGCATCCCCCCTTTTGGGTATTTACTCATGACACTGCATCCCCCCTTTTGGGTATTTACTCATGACACTGCATCCCCCCTTTTGGGTATTTACTCATGATACGCACAACTTTGATTTAATCTCTGTTCAGAAATTTAAAAAATATTTCTAAATCGTAGCAATGTTCCTATACACAGTATACAGTATTTATATACCCAGACTATACCTATATATATGTATAGGTGAAGTCTTTTTTAAAATGCTACTTGTCGCATCTTCTCTGCCTCTCGCCTGTGCATATTTACTTTGAATTTCACTGTGTCACGAGTCAGTAAAACGATGTCAAATTCAACACAAAGTTCTAACGTAAGACTCTTCCCTGGTGCTGAGGAAGCAGACGAGAGGAAAGACGTGAAGAAAGGCGGCGTCTCACAAGTGTCGCCGCATGTTCAACCGAGTTAAACTCATGTGTCGAAATGACTGCGATGGGAACGCGTGACGCGCCGACGCTAACGCGCGAGACGCGGCTCCATGGGCGCGAGTATTAGTGTGGGTTAATGCCGCTGGCAGGTGACGAGAGGGTTCACACCTCCACTGCACTGAGCCGCCTGCAGTCACTGGCCTCTGCTGTACTCAAGTCCAGACGGAGGAGGGGAAAAGAGACGATGGAAGCCATGAAGGGATTGAGACATGAAAGACAGATGCAGAGTTTCTGTCTCCTGTTCAGGGACCAGAAACCACACTGTGGCTGAATTGTGCTCTCTTCAGGTGTAGATGAATCTGTTAGCACTTGGGGTTTTGGTGGGGTGTTGCGCACAGTCGACAACCGAGAACACTGTAATTTCATTTTGGAGTATTAAAGGAGTGTTAAAGGTCAAAGGTCTCCTCTGCTCTTCCTCTACCCTCCTCGCACATCACACAGGGTGATATCCAATCTCCACTTTTGTCTCCTCTGACCCTCACATCGTTCCAGCTTTTAACTCGGAATAGTCAGATTTTCACAAAAACCCGGTAGAACTCAGGTCAGAGCAGGAGCAGCAGCCAAAAGTGCTGCAATTAAATCGTACCTTTGGTTTCCTCTCCTCTGTGTGAAAGACCTGCCAAACCTGGGCTTCCTGGTTTCAACTAATTCTCATGAAAGTTTCCTATGCCTCCATCTCCTAACTTAATCAAGTGAATTTTCCTCAGTCACTTCAAACTCTTGTCATATTTTTGTTAGGCCGTGTATTTACGTGAGCCAACACTCTTTTAGTCCATAAAAATCTGTTACTCAAGGTGACGTCCATTTCATTTTGATCACTTTTTAACGACGTCACCAGCTGTGAAAGGAAGTATTCACTACTAACTGCTTAGTGTGTTTTTATTTTTTTATTGTGTGTTTTTGTTCATAACAATTCCCATGATCCCATGCTGCTTTGGGATGTAATCAAACTAGGTCTTTTGTTTTTGTTTTGAATGAGAGACACCTTGTGGTATAGATTTCATACTGTGCCTTTAAAGAAATAAAATTGTATTAAATAAGACATCTTTTTAAAGACTTTCCAGGACCAATTTCCTCAAATTCGAGGACTGAATTTGCTGACACAGCTTAAGATGGGAGGGCAACTTATAAGAGTAGTATTATTTTACCCAGTAGCAAGTACTGCAAAAGATTACAATTTACAAAACGGCAATAATATTACAGTTACTAAGTAATGCTGAGTTATGGTGTTACAAGATTTGCCTTTAGAAGAGAGTGATGTTTGAATTTGAGAGGCCCCCATGTTTGTAGTCCTGCAGTTTGATTGCTAATTTTAGTTTCAATAAACCTGATTCAGTTCAAATGGAGACTTGTTGTGCATCACGTTCTGAGCATAATGGAAGATATAACATATTACTTCACTCCTCAGTCACTTCTTTCCAACACTTCTTTCACCATTCCAGTGCCTCCACATCACGGGTACACCTTCAGTCAAAATCCCAAATAAAGTCAGGCCAATAAAGAGGACAAGGAGGGGAGAAAGGCCCCGGTGCCCCATGGGAAATCAGTGCCTTAATTAAGCAGGCCTGGTTTCTGTCACCAAGTGCAGGGATTAGGGGCCGCGCTCATTACAGCGCTGATTATTGCTGTACTCCAGCAATCACAGAAAGAAGCCTATAAACACAATTGTCAACGATTTCTTGTCAATCTGACGACAAACTCGCATCAGATTTAATATTCCACACCCACAGCGTCTCATGTCCCCTCTTGTCCTCGTCTCCTCTCGCCGTCTCCCTACGTCCACTTCATTTATTTTCATGCAGTGCAGGGAACAAATCAAATATACTTGATCAGCGACAAGAGAAAACCTGAAACTTTTATAAATGAGGAAGTGAAATCCTGACGCAGGTGGAACTGCTGACGTCGGCCATCAGAATAACATAAAGAAAACGGAAATGAAGCATGTAGACGTATAAAACTCTCCAATTGTAAAAGCTGCTGACCGAGCTTCAGTGAGATATAAATGCGTTATTGGGAGTTGTTTTTTTTCCAGTTTAGTGCAGCTGTGTCACATATTACATGAGTCTCAGTTTGGAACTTCAATCCAGGAAAAACTACATGCAGTTTTTTATTCGAAATCATCCAACAATAAACATGGAATGAAATTAGAGCTGAACAATTTGGCTAACATAGGTTGCACAGTGTGTCATTTCTGCCACTAGGGGCCTCTCTCAATTAAGACAACAACAAAAGAACTAGTACTTTCTTGTCTTTGTTGTATTAGCAGGGGTAGATGAGTTTTGGCTCGATCCCTGATGAAGTGACTGATCCTCACTTTGTATTCCAGCCTTTTTTAAATTGTATACGACCGTTAAACTGACCGACACAGCTTCTCTCTCCGTTACGGAAGGGTAGTGACTAGATTAAAATACACATTTGCTAAATCACAATAATTTAAGTAAGTTTGTTTATCTTCAGGCGTTAAAAAAAATCTATTTTCAACTTCTTATGTGTTGTTGAGTCAAAGTTATGATTCATTTTAAATCGCATATTTAAAAAAATATCTATTAATTAAAATATACATTAGTGATAATTGTGCAGAAGTTACAAAAAATAAGTTTTTCTTTTATTTTTGTTCATAAAAGTGAACTTTGAACTGTGACTTATTTCACAAATTTTAAAAATTTAATCCAACTAAAAAAAATTAAGTATTTCTTTGCTCAGGTGTGATCATATAGTTGGTGAAAATGATTGCATATAGGTTGTGCAAAAAAAAAAATGATGTAAGGCACTCTATATTATACTTCTTATAGCCTCTGTATATATGTTTTATCGTGGTAACGGGAAAATTATTTTATTTTTAAACAAAGGCTTTTATTGTGAAATAGATGCAGGAGCAGCAGATGTTTGGCCTCAGAGTGAAGAGTCCTGATATTTTACTGAGGATTCAGAGCATTAAAAAGTTTATTATTAATATTTTTCATTAAAAGGCGACCTCAATGAATGAGAGGGTCCCTTACGTTCAATATAAATCCAGATTTGGATCTATGTATTTTACATATTTGAATGCAGAAATGTTACATATTATACCTTTAAGCGTCTTTAAATATGCTGCATTATAGATTACAAACAAGATGGAACATAACCACAGGAGATAACACACTCTAATGCAAGGATTAGAACTTAAAGTGTATGTATTGCACTAGTTTGAAACTGGCATTCGAACATAGAACAATTAAAATGCAGCGTTTGCAGCTGCCTGATTTCAAATTGCGACTAGAAAACGATTCATTGTTCAGTGTGTGTTGTTGTGTGAAGCGACGGAACGGCCTTGTACTGAAAAAGACAGTCATTCATCCTCAGGACCCAAATACAAGCTCCCAATTTTGGCAGTCATCCTGGGCTGGGATGTCCCTGAACACGGCATGAAGGACACATGTAGACGCAGATTTTTAAAAGGAGATTGATTTTTGTGTGATGTTTGTGCCTCTGGAGTTTGAAAACAAAAAAAAAGGAAGGATTTCTTAACAATCACTTGTTTCCTTTCTTTTCTTTTTGTCCAATTAAAAATAACAACAGATGGGATTTGTGATGATGCAGAATTTTAATAAATGGCGGATGGACATGGAGTCGCTGTTAACGATGACTAATTATCCTTAACGTTTATATAACTACACAATGAACAGCAGATTCATGCCTATGTTTGTATATACTGTGCATGCACCACTTTATGAGGTACACCTGCTCCACTTTAACACAAATATCAAATCATCCAATCACATCGTGAATTTTGGCACACAGGCAGGGTCAAGGTGACCCAATGGACATCATAATGAGATTATTTAGCAAAGCTATAATGATATTAGACAGTTAAAAGTAATCAGCTACGTTACTGCATTCGCTGCAAAAGTAAATTGCTAAGAGTATTCATGCGTTTGCGACGTCGTACGCATGTAAATATGTAGTTTTATCGGCTTTGCGTGACTTATTTTGTTGTGACCAGGGAAACTATCGTTATGACGCTGTTGCGCTGTCCCCCGGAAGTCAGGAGCGCTACATTAGCCTGCAGTCTAAACATGTCTTTACACCAATTTACTAGTTTTAAAGCAGAAAACAGAAAAGTAAGGTGGTGTGCTGAGTTCCAAAAAGTTGCGCAGCAGAAATCCAAGTGCAGCTCACTTAACTGCGGCTGGACAAACAGCAGTAACGATAGATGGGTTGCATCTCTACGACCACTTGTGAAATTGGTGTATTTTTTCTCTTCACGATAGTTCCCCATCCTTAAAGAGTGGGTTCCCAAAGAGAAAGTTTGGGAAACACTAGTGTATATTATATCACAAAAAAAAAAAATGCTGTGTTCATTCTTCAGTTGAACCATTCGACCCCTAAATAGCTCCAAGCCCGAGGGACACAACGCTGTATTTGACTCTGGAGAAAGGTGACGATGGGCCACGGCAACAGACTGATCAATTAAAGTGTTATGTGACTGCACAATATCAGTTAGAGGACACAGGCTTCAGAAGACACAGAAATGACAAACATGCAGATGAAACTAAATGTTAAGACGAGTGCTCACAGTCAAGTGGTTAGTGCCTTGACTGCCTCTGTGCCTCTGACGACATGGAACTCATGACGAGAGCTTGACGCGAGAAACCGGTCAGGTTTATTTATACCACTGAGGATTCATGGGGCACCGAGTGTCATTATCCAAATTCCACTACAGGACTGCAGCTGTCTCTTCTCAAACCCCCACCAAAGAAAAAAAAAAACCTTGTCGTCTTGCACGACCTGCGTCCATCTCCGTGGGAACAGCATGTCTAGTGGGCACCTGGTCAGATTACAGTGTGTTAGATTTCAGAGCAGGGGCAGCGTGATTGAATGTGTCCTCGGTGACAAGATCCCTCTCTGATCCTGTGGATCTCTCACACTCTCAGATGTCTCACGCGCCCGACTTGCTCCCATTTGCTGCTCTCTCTCTTACTCGTTGTCATGGATACAAAATCCCTTTCAACAGCTAAATGCGACACATGACACACGAGCACTTTCCATAATACTTCAGCCTTTTACATTTGTTCTATACATGTGGGTCCACTGAGTTTAACAACACACAGGAACTGTCCCTGGAGTCTGTCCTGACACACAGTCTTAATCTGTGACACACACACACGCACACGCACACACACACACACACACACACACACACACTCTCTTACCCTTAACTTAAACCTAATTCTAACCCTTAAACCAAGTCCTGAACCCTTTATTGAATTACATTCATTTCCTGGAGGCTTACTATATAACCGTAACCATAACCTTAACCTAAACATACAACATGTCCTCACCTTAAAGTGTAATCATTTACGTGACGGGGATTTGCTTTTTGTCCCCATAAGGAAGAAATGTCCCCATAATGTGACTGTAAAAACAGATGTAGGTCCCCACAACATAAGTAAGCAGTGGTAGGGCAACTAGGGCAACAACCAGAGGAGACTGTGTTGTACGATACGGACGTACTAAGTTTGGGGAAACAGTCTTCTCAGTAAGGGCCTTGAACTATTGGAATAGTCCTCCTGTTGATATAAGAGAAAGTACAAACTATTCAGTTTGTAAAACTAAATGTAAAAGAAATATTAAAATCAACAAGGGTTAGGGTAACCTCACCCTGAACCTGAAAAATGTCCCCTGTTCAATGTGGAGTCCCCTGTTTGTGAGTGTGTAATGACACCGAAGTCCCCTGTTCTACTGGTTCACAAGTACACACACCTAACCTATTTGTACTTCATTCATAGTTTACGTTTACCCCCAAACCAGGTCTTAACCCCCATTAAAGATGTGAAGACCAGCCAAAATGTCCTCACTTTCCTATGATGACCTCACTCCATATGGTTTGTAAGTTTTTTTTGGTCCTCACAAAGCTACAAATACAGGAGCACACACACACAGCTGACGCTCTCTGCAGGTGGAGGGAGGGACGAGGGACCAGGAGACGCCGCGTTTGTGTCTCCTGTGTTCTGTCAGATGACACACGTCTTCTCCAGCCTTTAAAATCTTTAAAACCCTCCATCCTCCATTACCAGCAACAAGAGAGAAACCACACACACACACACAGACATACACACACACACACACACGGCACCATTGTGCTACAACTGTAACTCTCTCCATTTACAGCAGCTGTATCGCTTTCACTCCAAAGATGGATAACACGGTTAACAACAAAGGGACGCGGAGGATAAAAGAACAGAGAGTGTGTCCTGCTTTGGATCAACACAACCATGTTCAACCGGGATCATGACACACAACTATTTCCCTGTGTGGTGTTTTTTTTGTCATGTCAATTACTTTGCCACTACTTGGAGTGTTTTGTTTCTCTAAACTAATTGCAACTGAATTGAATTTAACTTAATTATGGATGGATGGATGGATGGATGGATAGATAGACAGACAGAGCACCAGGAAATGTCTTTAGAGGTACAGATTAAGCAGTATTTGTTTGGAATAACTGAATACAGTAGTTATTTTTATTTACTTCAAGCAAAAACACATTTAAAGATTCATTGTGACAAATAGTAATTTGTACATTCTTAAGAAGGGATGGTATTGAAAGGGTCTGAGATTTACATGAAAGTATTTTAATTTGTCAGAAAATGAAGATTTTGAAAATTATACTTTATATTCTATACTTTATAAGTGCACAGCTGTTGTGTTCCTTTATCCAAAAAAAAAAAGGAGCTGGATTTTATGGACCACAATGATTCTTTTGAGTTGTGATGCTAACCGAAGGCGACAGAGGGATATTCAGCTACAACATTTCACCAATAAATCTTATTGCTTTGATTTAAGCAATATGTGTATATATATATAAAAATATAAAAAGAAACAAGACAAAAAAATCAGTTGCTGGGTTCTAGCTAGCGCAAAATTGAGGACCGTTGCGCAATATATATATTTTTTAGCGTAACGTCCTCAATTTAGCGTGTTGGCCGCAAATCATAACTGAGGACAGTTACGCTAAAAAAAAAACCTAGCGTAACAGTCTTCAATTTAGCATGACGACCCGTTACGCTATGATTTGCGGTAAAGTATATATTATGTATATTTCAGTTTCACGATAAAAGATATTTAAAGGTGCCAGCTTTGAAGTATTTTATAGTATTTACTAATTAATAAATAAATAAATAAAATCCATCACTGGAGTAAATGACGTCATGTCTGGAATGAAGTGGACTGAAAAGTTGAAATGCAAACATGAGTGCAAACAGTTTGAACAAGAAGGCTGTGCAAGACTGTTGGACAGAGGACAGCGAGAGCTGTGAGACACTTGAGACATGAGAGAGACATGCTGAGAATAAAACAGCTTTGAGGGGAGGAGCCTAGGCGTCAGAGGAGGAGGAATTGGTTTGATTTCACTTGTCATGCAACCTTGTACCACCGTCTCCATAAAAACATGCCGACTGTGCGAGCTGAAGGAGAGGAAGACGACAAAAGGAGAAGACGGGGGGAGAGGACACTCAAAGGATGTCTAGCGGGAGAGGGTGGAGCTTGGAGTGGGACTGAGAGTAATATATTTTTTGGGGGCTGTTTGGAGCGAGCCCAGAGGTTCTCCTCTACAAGGACACGATGCAGTAAAACCCTCAAAGATGAAGTGTCTGATAGCGGGCGACAAGGGAGGAGGAGAGGAAACAGTCAGGCCTCGAATATGAAACACAGAGATCGTTTGATCACGGTGGTGGTGGTGGAGGTGTAGACGGTGGAGGAGACAGTTGGACTGGAAGCAAGAAATGCACAAGGTCTATTCTGGGTGTGGGGTGTGTTTGTGTGACGACTGTGGCCAAGTCAAAGCGCCTCGGGCCAAACGACAAACACCATCATATATGAATGAGCTGGGACAACGACACGCTCCCCTCTGCAGTGGGGAACAGCAAATCTGAGAAATGTAGCGAGTGCACTGAAATAATAAAGCAAATACATCCATGTCACGTAGAAAAAACAGAAATGGGGCTGCTATAGCCATTTCTGGCATTATGTTTGTATATTATGATATTTTGACTCAAACATATGGTTTAATATTGGTAAAGGTATCAAATTAATCTTTAATTCTTTTATATAATTCATACAATTATTTTTTTCCCTGCCCTGCTGTGACATGAGAGGTGTGGGTAATGGGGCTGATGGAAAGAGGAGGGCATGGTCACAAACACAGTTTTTTTTTGCATTTAATGGACTTAATAAATTATTTTAATGGAATTAAGGAAGTATGTCATGGTAACTCTGGACACAAATGGGCGTGGCTGTTCTGCTCTTTATGCTAAGCTAGCCTAACCTAACCTAACCTAACCTAACTTAACCTAACCTAACCACTTTCTCCCTTTACATTTATATCAAGTGAAGTCAATAGTTTTATGATCTTATTAGGGCAAATAACTAAGTAAATAAAGAGATAATTCATTAAATTGTGCAATACCTATTTGTCTGTGTCATTAAAGTTTATTCTGTATTTATTTACTTGATCGGTAGGGCTATTATTTTTTTTATAATCCATTAATCTGTCGATTATTTTCTCAATTAATCGAGTCATGGCTGCTCCATAAAATGTCAGAAGTGTTCAAAAACCTGGAAATGATAATGCTATCAAATGTCTTGTTTTGTCCACAAACTAAAGTGACGTCTTTATTATATGGAGCAAACAAACCAGAAAATATTCACATTTAAGAAGCTGGAAAAAAACATTCAAACTGATAAATCGATGATCAAAGTAGGTGACGATTAATTTTGCAATCGATTAATACTCGAGTAGTTTTTGTTTCATTTTTCCTGATGGTAGTATTGTACCTTTTTTACATGTATTATTGAAATAATAATATAACATAATATGCTACTGCTGCATTTATATACTATAAATATATATATGTATATATATATATATATGTATATATATATATATATATATACTTTAGTTAGTTTATAGCACATTTTAATAAAATTTTACACCTGTATTACTGTATTTTGACAATATGGATCAATCCTCATTTGATTTTTAACATAATAAATGAAAACAGAATGCGGAGAAAGTTGATTATTTAATAAATATATTGATGAACGTCACAATCCAGATGCAACATGATGGATGCGGTCGTTAAACAGCGCCACTTGCTATCAGTCAAACATATGCTGATTATACTTGATTATTGCAAGAAATCAATTGACTCCAGTCCTGACACTGTTGTGGTCATTTATTTCTGAACGGTCTCACTGAAAAGTCAAATGCGATAAGCTTTGAAATATATGCATCACATCTTCCTTCACACTTTATTTTTTTCCAGAACTTTAGTTCATCTTCTTTCCTGACAGACGAGTGAATTAAAGTTAAAGTGTGAATGTCTCCTGGTCAGACTGGAGAACAAAAACTCTACATGAATGTATAATTTTAAATAAAAACACATTCCTACTTTTCATTAGCCTCAAAGCTTTATCAGCGAGTTCCATGGATTTAATGCATTCTTCATTTATATTTTATTGAAATTGACCATAACTGCCTATAAAACTTAACCGGAGCAGTATGTTTGACTGCCATTGGGACAAATCAAATTTTACAAAGCAAATAACGGCCATGATAGTGTCCACAGGGGCCCGGCACAATACATTATTGATGCCAGAGCACAAAAATCTCTTTTCACCTCCTCACTATTGTGGACACAGTGAGTTACAAGAGAGTCCCAGACCTGGTCCTGGGGGATGGAACATGTTTTTTGTTTAATCTTTGCTTTTAGTTGTTTTTTTTTCATCCCCATGAAGCCCAATTTTGGTTAGGGTTAGGGATAATAGGGCATATATCAGCATATATATCGGCATATGTGTATATATATGTATATATATATATATATATATATATATACATATACATTTATACATATATACATATATACATATATACACATATATACACACACATATATATATACACATATATACATATATACACACATATACATATATACATATATACATACATACATATATACATATACACACATATACATACATATATACATATATATATACACACACATATGTATATATGTGTATATATATATATATACATATATATATATATATACACACATATGTATATATGTGTATATATATATATATACATATATATATATATATATATACACACACATATGTATATATGTGTATATATATATATATATATATATATATATCATAAAGACTACCAAAAGTCAGGACATTTATTTCTAGCGTTATGAGGACATGATTAGGGCTGAAACAATTACTCAATTAAATGGTAAATGGTTTGTACAGCACTTTCTAGTATTGATTAAATAAATTCTTTTTAATAACAAACATAAATCATTAAAACCTGAATCATTTTGGTTTGTGGACAAAACAAGACATTTGAGAACATCATTATTTCCAGGTTTGGTAAACACTGACCAACACTATCTGACACCTTATGGCCCACGCGATTCGTTCGATTAATCGATATGAATATGTAATATGAATATATAATCGCTAATTGCAGGCCTAAACATGTCGGTGGAGGTTCTCAGTCATCCAGCTCATAGTCTAGTTGGCTTGAAAACATTTCCCCTCTCATCCAAAAGGATTCTTTAGTTCTGACTCACCGGTGGGAAAAACCAGCTAGGGCGAATGATCTGCACTTTTGAACTTAACGTCTCTCTAGACAGGAGACTCTCAGGGGCCGTCCACATGAAAACTATTTTAGGGGACCTGAAATCTCAAAACCGGCCTTGCATTTCCATGTAGATAGAGAATATTCTACTTTAGGCAAATGATGACATCATATTTCCACCGTCATATATCGAACAACAGTCAGACATAAGAGTGTGTAAAGTCCGTAAAGGTCCGTGACAGACAACACAAATAAGAAAATGTACGTTTCGTGCCATTTCCATGTGGGCGTGGCCTATAGAGGTTAAATACCTGCTTTCCCCCACTGGCCGAGAGGTGAAACATCAACATCAAGTCAAGCCGCCCACAGTTAACGCCTCAAGAAGCCCTAGACATGATCGTCTCTGCTGAGCCTAACCACAGGTTACTCGTAGATACTGTAAAATACGGGATGTGTTCTGTGGTTGAACACCTGTCGCAGTGACATCGCTCACAGTTCCTGGTCAAGTCTGTGATGACATTTGACCATACAAACACACAAAGTGGCACCCAGCCGTGACCTCTGTCAGCAGATTACAGCTCTCTGTAATTACTCGACTCCCTTTTAATATCAAACACTATATTCAGTCGTTTATTATGTCTCAAATCATCTCTGTAATGTTGGCTCTTTCTGTGGCTCTTTTGCGCTCCACAGGACCTGGGCAGCTGACCAACCCACACAGCACATGTTTCACGCGTCAGGCAGCCTTTTCTCTCCTCTGCTCTGCACAGTGGCGCTACTACACATGCTGCTCTTATTTCTGCATTTACAGAAAGAAGTGGAAGAGTAAAACACCGACGCCTCAGTGAATCTCTAATCAAGCAACAGCAAGCGCATTTATGAGTGTGATCATGTGCGAATTGGTGCACATGTTCTTGTGCATCATGTCTTTTTGTGCACTCGGAGAATGTCACCACTTTAACAGTTACAGTGGGTGGAGAAGATGTGGGGGAGGGGCCGGATTGTGTTGCCATGTTTGCTTTTGTATTTCTGTGAGGTCCATCAAACTAACGTAGTAATCGATTCCTATTGTTTCAGCCACATAGAGCTGAAAAATGGCAAAAATTTGTGATGAACAGTTTCATATCATCAGCATACTGGTTGACCCATGATGCCCTCAGCTCTCTACAATCAGAGTTTTTTGATATCCAGTAAATGTCAATGGGATAAAAAAAATAGGTGACATAATAGTGCGACACAATGGTATATGGTGGTTAGCACCTGGCGCCTCACAGCAAGAAGGCTCTTGGTTTGAATCCTGCTTCAATGCTGGCCGTTATGACATGGAGATTAGACGATTTCCAGTCCAGATGGTGACACACTCTTGTTTTGGTCACAAGAGACAATGAAGAGGGCGGTAACCACGGGCAATTGCTTCATATTATATGAGTACATCTACCCTCACGTGTCACTCAAAGAATACAAGGACATACAAATGGGGCAATTTTCATCACAGCACTGGGCAGCTCCTTCAGAAACAGACAGAAACATCCTAAATGTCTGTCTCCCTACCACATGCAATACACTGTAAATGTACCTACAGTATATAATTCCCCATGCTCAATCTTTCTTTATAATGTAAATATCAAGTCTATACTGTATATATTCTGGAAACTGTTTTTCCAATTCTATTTTTTAGTTAGTATCTTATCTTATCTTATATACGTAGAGAATGACAACTGTGTCAGAGTACAGTATGTGTATTTTTGAGTGTGTGTTTGTGTGAGATTGGATGACAGTGGGGGGCACATTCAATTTGCTGCAGACTAAGTGACTTCACTGATTGAGAGGTAGAGCGATAGGAAAGATGTATACAGCTCTAAAAATAGGGACATAGATTTTCAAAGCGGGGGACTGTGAGTGTGTGTGTGTGTGTGTGTTTGTGCTAAACAGACACTTCAGTTTCTCTGACAATCAGCGGCTATGAGCAACATTATACAGCCACACACACACTCACACAAACACTTGAAAACACACCATGAAATTATAATCATTATTCACAGTCTGTGGTCTCTGCACACACAATGGCCCTGCACACACACACACACACACACACACACACACTCAACGATACACATCCATATCACGCCTATAGAAGAGGTTTTTTTTCCACTGCACTTCTCTACACTGCATCACAGCTCTGTAACCTGAGGGCTGCCAACCAGTGTAGTGTCTTGTGATGTTTAAATGGGTCCCACGATAAATTCCTAATTATACAGAAATGACTGTGCAGTGTCTTCCAACGGCCTTCGGGCTGCGTTGAAGCGCCACAAACATCCCTCGGCTTGCCAGCGAACTTCCGAGTGCAGCTTCAGTTATGTTCTCTAGTAGATTAAAACATTTATGTAGTCCGCAGACTCCACCTAAATATACATAGTTACTAGTTTTTAGTTAAAGATATATTTATTTACAACATAACGTTTATAAAATGTGTGCATTGAATTATGTGGTGTAATTGCATTAACTAAGAAAACACTTGCATAGGAACCCTTATTTATATTCTATATAAGGTAACAGCCAGTCATTGTTGTGTAGTATATGCAACCCTAATGGCAAACATCACGTACTGTGCATTTGAACAGATTACTTGCCCAAAGCAAGTTTTTTATAGTAACTATAGGTACATTTTCGGTTTTTGGACGAAAGACTTTTAATACGGAATCAAAATGACCGAAACAGGATGTTGTGACGACGCATGCAAAGACTGCAGCCAGCAAGCACTTGTCTATTCCCGCTTAGAGTCTGTCCAAGATCAGTTTGAAACACGTATAAAACAGTTCCAACAAGATGCGAGTACACGGTGGAACAGCACCTATTAAATGCTGGAAAGTGTCTTTGCGCAAAAGTGAAACTTGGCTGCATACACGCGTAAATTGCTGTGGAAATAATAAACAACTATGGACATCCTGGGGGGTGTTGATAGGCCACACCTTCAGGCTTTAGAAAATATAGTTTTTATTTCATTTTTGTTCATAAAAATGAGCCAAGTGAACTTTGAAATGTATAGTTGGTGAAAATGGCAAAAAAATCATCAGATTGCCTTTAGGTTGTGCTGAAAAAAGGATATAAGACGTGTGTATATTGCTCATTCTTATAGTCTCTGTATGTTTTAATAAAGAAAAAAAGCAGCCTAAATGCTCTGTGTTAAGGGTTAATGTTGTTTACAGCATGGTGACTGTCAGCAGGCAGGAGGTTTCGGGTAGAGGATTGGTGCGTTACCAACAAGGTTAACCTTCTCTGAATCAATCCTCCTTAACTCTATGACTGTATGCTTTTGTCCCACAGGTGCTGAGGGATGAAGCCACACGGACAAAAAAAGAAATCATGTTAGAAGTGAGCGAGTGAGAAAATCCTTTGCGTTCGTCCTTGAGGGGGATGTAGCGCAGGCTATTTTAATGCACCGGTCCTTACACTTACAGGAGAGCGGGTCCATTCAGGCGACCACGAGCCAGTGCAGCTGGGGAACAATAGGGAGTGGATTTATGTTGTGAAAATAAACAATAGTGGCTGATGCTATCGTGTGGATCTTTATTAAAAAAGGGCCACGGTTCTCAAAGTGGGGTTTGGGTACCACCAGTTGTACACAAGCTTCCTCTGGTGGTATTTGGAGGGAAAATCAGAAATACTGTTCTACTGTATATACCAGGGTTTGTGAGCAGAGTGGAGCTGAGGCATTTGCATAAAAATAAATGAAACAAATAACACAATTAGATTCATAGATCACCACACATGAAAATTTAACATTAAGCACCGTTTCTGATAGTGTTATTTTTTGCAGTGCAACAATCGATATTAGTTCTGTTTCAGCAAAGTGTTGTTTAAAAAGAAAACTAGACTTGTTTCACTGGATCCAGTAGAGTAAGTGATTTTTGTCGGAATTGTCACTGTCAACACTTTATAGCATCCCAGCCCTGTTCACTAACAAGCCTTCACTTGCCTTCACACGTTCACCTCACATGTACATGCACATCTGACAGCTCTCTTGACACTACACACCTTTCTTAAATGCAGTGAACGACGCCGTTGCACACACACACACACACAGAGTGACAGGGATGGGGAGGTGGGGGTGTCACGGCAGAGGAGAGGCCTGAGATGAGCCAGGGGAGAAGGATGATTCAACATGTAAGGGAGGAACTCTCCTCCATCAGAGTATGTCCTCTGGTCTCTGATGAGATTATTGGACGGCTCCGCCCTCCCTTCCTCGCTTCTGGCCCCTCAGCTGTGTTGTCTTAAAAAGATTAACCACGCCATTGTCTGTGCCAGTAATGACAGGATAAAAGGGCCACTGCCTCACAGGGAAACTTGGAATGCTTTGCGCTAATTCCATCCCATAGAACGTGTAGCCATTATCCGTCCCCATCGTATCCTCATTACCATTAGCACACAAAGCAGGAAGATGATGCCGGAGTCATTCAACCTGTCTGCTCAGAACATAGCAGCAGAGAATCGTATGGTATTTTCTCTGTTCTGTAAAAGGCCCGTTGTTCTTTTATGCACATACTTGACAGGTGCAAACAGCTGACGGATCAGAGCATGACAGAGTCGGGACAGTCACTGTGTCACCGAATATCTGTGGAGTTTCTACTGTTGTGTTTTCACCAGAGGCGGTTGCTGGTTGTTGAAACAGGGGAAGCTCATTTCAGGCCCAGTTTATACATAAATTCTGCAAACGGGATCATTATGTAACAGTGCGATAATAGCGTTTTTATTTACATTGTATTTGTACAAATGAAGGGCCTAACGGTGGTGTAGTGGTTAGCACTCTCACCTTACAGCGAGAAGACCCGGGTTCGAGCCCCGGTTGGAACAAGGGCCTTTCTGCATGGAGTTTGCATGTTCTCCCCGTGTGTGCGTGGGTTCTCTCCGGGTACTCCGGCTTCCTCCCACAGTCCAAAAACATGCAATGTGGGGATTAGGTAAATTGGACACTCTAAATTGACCATAGGAGTGAGTGTGAGAGTGAATGGTTGTTTGTCTCTATCTGTGTGTGTGGCCCTGCGATGGACTGGCGAACTGTCCAGGGTGTACCCCGCCTATTGCCCGATGTAGCTAAGATCGCACAGCAATCCCCGCGACCCTCTGGTGGAGGATAAAGTGGTAGATGATGACTGACTGACTGACTGTACAAATGAAAATGTCAATGAGCAAATAACACACAATGACCATCAAAAAAACTGGCTCCGCCTTTCAGATAGTTCCTCCAACCATCACGCAGAAGCCCAGCATCCGTGCCCACCCACCGCTCCATTGACTCCCAGAGAAGCTGAGCTTCCGTGAAAGAGGAGTTTTTGAAAAAAGGATTCCGTGTCGTCCCATAGAGAAGAGCGTCAAGTGGTTTTAATGCAGAGGCTGCTACGGGAATACGAAAAGTATTCAATGATATTATATATTATTGTAATAATACAAAATAGTATTAAAATGTAAAAACTAAAGCCATTTTAGAGGAAGCTGAGCTACAATCGCCACTGTCCTGACAATCCAGTCCAGTGTGACATTCATGGACATTTCTGTTTACAGACAAACCTGATTTAGTCTCCATTCGTCAACTCGTTTGGTAGTTGTCGCTTGACAACACTGTGCATAATGTTATATATTAATTCTCTGCAGAAAGGAGTCAGTTGTCTCAGCGTAGCCTCACACCTGCAGCTGACTCTTTCAGTTGCCAGTTTCCATTGTATATTCCTGATCGGTTCTGTCAGCATGTTTCATTATGTGTGCTACTCGTTCGCTCTTGTTCGATAGATGGATTTGTGGATACAACTGAGGAGGAAAAGCTTTTGAATTTACTTGTATTAAGTGGACAGCGGGAGTGCAAGAAATTGAGGTAGTGGTGCATCCATTAAACCACTCAAGAGAGCAGCAGGGGGAAAACGGTTTGGTCTGACAGTTTGAGATGAAGCATCTACATGGAGATGGTATCTACCAACCACAGTGGGTGACAAAATATGATGATGTCTGCGACAGCGGGAAATTCTAGAGCAGTCAACTATGAATGAGCTGTGGTCAGTAACTGGTGGCCTGTGGGCAAAATTTCTTTTCTTTGTTATTTATTTTTATACTTTTTATTTTTTTTTTACCACCATTTTTATATAAGTATAATAAGTCTAAACTAAAAAAAATATATAAGAATATAGCAAATATTTGACCTTTGTATCGATTGACCAATTTTCCAAAATCCGCTCTAATGTTTGGCCTGGTAGATTCATTCAAAAATCTGATTTTTTTATTTTTAAAATGTTTATTAAATTATTGACAAAGCCTGTCTGTGACAAAGTCAAATTATTTGTTTTTAAACCAACACATCAACAGTTTGGTGTGTTTAGATTTGAAGGAAAAAAGGGTAGTAGAAAAAAAAGACATGACGTTTTGGCCCGGTAAAAAGAAAGAAAGAAAGTACTTCCTGACCTCTGATCTAGAGAATGTAGACTTCTGGACTTCAGTTTAGGTCTGAAAGCAGATGAAATGACACCAGACAGAATAAGATAGAAACTCACTAATCACTAATGTTTCTGGACAAAACAATCCACAGGTACCAGACCTGAAACCCCCTCTCATACACCTTATTCACAGAGTTCTATTCGGTCCAGTTGTCCATCTGCATGTGGATCCACGGCTGATTAAAGCCTACCGACATCCTCCACTCTGCCGCTGTTAAATGGAAAGTGCGCTAAAAGGCGCAGCGGGATGTCTGAGACGAGCAGCCATGTAGAAAGAACATGGAAAGGGCAGGAGATGCACAGTGGTGTAGGTGCTACAGAGCTCATGCTCTTCTGCCTGAAGCGAGAGATCTGTCAGTCAGTCAGTCAAAGGGAGGGGAGGTGGAGGTGTGGGGTTCTAATTGGAGAGCAGAAACCAGTGTTGGACTGAAGCTGTGGTCCAATCCCATTTCTCAAGTTTACCTTTTCCCCCCTACCCTTTACACGTGAGTTACAAGTGTAGCTGTTTATATCTACCCCAGTCATGGCTTTTATGTAAGTAGTCAAGACATGTGTGTCAATGCTTCTGGTTAAAACATGCATTTCCCAAAAATTTTGAACCTTTCATTTCTTAAAACGCCGATAAAACTCTTCAATCTTGTGTTTTTGGAAGGTTTGGCTAAGAGATGTTCCGATACCATTTTTTCCCTCCCGATACCGATTCCGATACTTGTGCTGTGGGTATTGGCCGATACAGAGTACTGATACCGATACCAGTGTGTTATAAAAAAAAATATATCATACTACGCCAGCATGACTGTGATATAATTATCATTGGTGGTAAGGTTTGGCTCAGGTTAAACCCTCTGTAAAACATGAACGAATACAGCAAATGGACACCATTTATTTTTACCAGTGATATGTTATTTCGTTTTTCAGCTTGTACGTTTGTTTTGACTCTGGTCCAAACACCGCAGCACTGGCAGAGCTTCATGTTTCCATGACGACTGACCGGGAAAGGACGCGTGTGACATCTTTTTTACATGACTCCAGATAAAATGAGTCTCTGAAGTAACGCTAAACAACGCCAATGGAGCTAACTGGTAAATACTGCCAAACCGCTGACATGTATCGGAGGCATTTCCGATACTGGTATCGGAATCGGAACAACTCTAGTTTGGCTCCATACAACTCTCATAGCTGCTGGTTCATCTGGAAGTGTAAGAAGTAATGATAACTGAAAACCTATGATGACTAATGTAATTCCATGACTTCCATGTTTTGTCGAAATCCTCTCGAGGTCAGAAAGTGCCATCAGTTACCTGCTGTTTCAGTGGCAGCGCCTCAGCCTCGAGTTATCCTCAAAGTGCTCCCACCCATCGAGCAGGATGAAGCAAACGCTGAGACATTTTTGCAAATTCCGTCTGACCCAAGTCTGACTTTGTTTCATATTCATGCTCTCCCCCCAGCCCCCGCTGTTCGAGCTAATCCCTCTTTACAGGATGTGTCGTCTTCCCTTCCTCTCTTGTTAGCCGGGTTTTCTTCTTAGCGCACCCTGCATGACCGTGTCATTTGTCCCCAACAATACAGCGCTGCCTCCTGCAGCTCTTAGTCCTCTCTGCTCTGCTTTGCCCCGCATCCAAGCTATGTTTGTCTGGAATACACTATGTATATAGAGTATGTGTGAGTGTGTGTGTGTGTGTCGGGACACACAGCAGGATGCCTTAACAAGGTGTGGCAGGAGCAATCACGGTAGATACGGGCTGCTTCTCCATTTCCATCCTATACCTCGCACTCATTCCTTCTCTTTATGTACATCCTCCAAATCTGTTTCTGTGCAGGCCACCCTCGCACTCATCACATCCTCTTCTTCAACAAATGCTTCTGCTCGCATTTACTTTATTTTCCTGTCCACCCCCCCCCATCGGCGGAATCATTATTTTTAGACACTCTTGGCAGGCTGGAGCTGCGTGAGTTTGGGATGGTGACCTGATTTCCTCGCCATGGCCGCGCCGACTTCATTGCCACCCTTTTCCCTCACGAGCGGGCCCCTGACAGGGAAGTAACACCTGTTCACGGCCCCCAAGGAGCATCGGATGAGCGCAATACAAAGGTGGAGCAGTGAGGGGGGGAAAGAAAGTGGAGATAGAGAGAAGGATGGAGGACAAGGAGAGGAAGTCAGTGTCCTCCAGCTGCCCCCAGACACCCCCCACCCACCCCAAACAGTGAAACCTGCCACTCAGCTGGAGATAGCTCATTCAGTGTGCATGCTCCAGGGATTAACTTTTGTCAAAAGAGGTCAACGTTGAAGCCACCGGAACAACGACAAGAGATGGAAATATGGGTATAGATTCAAGAATGCAAGTGCTTCGGCTGCTGTGGTCAAATTCACTGACAGCACAAGACAGAATAAAAAAATATATAATGTCCTTTCACTAGTAAATAATAACTGAGGTTTTAAAACGTGAGATCCCATCAAAATATAAACCACTCTGCAAGGATGAGAACCAATTTGTTTCATTACAATAGAGCTCACATCTCATGTATGTGTTCGTGTATATAGGTCACTGTAAAAAAAAAGGTCAAATACAGTTTTTTTTAGCCAAACAATTCAAACAAATGTGTCACAGAGATTGGTAGAGATGAATTAATACTTAATGCTGATTTTGTGCTTCCTGTTTCTGCCAGACCATTTCTTTCATTTCTCCAGTCAACAGCTGTTCAAACATCTAAACCACCTCAATTTGTTAGGGTTTTTCTTTTTTTTGCCAAAAGCAAGTTTGCACTACACGCCTGCCAGCTACATCCACAAGGCATGGAATCTTGAGCCCACTTTTCCCACTGGTTAGATCCACGAAAATCCACTAAAACCCGCTAACTCCCGGGTCGAATGACTCTGCAGCAGACACAGGTTTTTATAGCTCTGGCTCCGATCAGCAGTGATGGAAACGTGACACCAGAGTCCACATGCTAGTTCTGTTGACCAGTGTGTTTCAATCCTGGTCCTGGGGACCCACTGCCATGCATGTTTTAATTATATATTATACCCTATTATCTATAAATAATTATTTTTTTGAGTGTTTTTGGTGCGTACTGTGTGGCTGGAGACTTTTCCTGAAACATTTTGGTGATTTTGGCCGGCAAACAAAAATTGCCAAAGGCCAAAATGCCAAAGAATTAAATCAATGATTGAGTATTAAATATTCAGACACCTACGAGATATGTTAACAAGCGAACCCCACAATAAAATCATTTCTTCATTTCAATTCAATCATTTCGAGAGTTTCCCGTGTCATGTGACAATTTTGATTTCACAAACACTTAAGCTGTGTATTTTCATCATACGTCGCACTTATTTCCCTTGTTTTCATTATTTATTTCAAAGTTAGTACAAGAGATACGCGTGTAAAGTTAGTCTTAATTTAAAGGAGTCCGGCTCGGCATAATGTATTTCTGGTTAATTCAGCATTGTTTTCCAGAATTCAATGAAAACTTGTAAAATCTTGTGTGTCTATTTAAGAATACTGTGTGTGTCCGGCATTGAATAATAAATAAATAATATTTTCTAGCATAAACTCTGGTTCTGAGTTGTACCGCCACCCGATGGTGAAGTGGGATAGAACAGGACTCGGACACGCGAGTATGTTATTTTTTAAAATCACAGATGAACCAGCAAAATCTAGCAATTTCTTCCTTGGACCATAACCTCTTTCATCCTTTACTTTTTGTGATGCTGGTCAGAGTCAAATAAAAAGACAGAAGCTCTTTGACTCCCTTCAATCAGATAAAGTCTGACATTCTCCACTCCTCACTCCCACAGTCCAGTCGTCATTACTTCGTTAACCATCGGCCTCTGAGCGCTGGCTGCGAAACGTGGCCCTGCTGTAAATCAGCACATCAACACAAACAGTGATGACATGTGACATGGAGGGAAACAAAACGACACGGGAACAATGCAGGCCAAACGTGGCCCGCGGGGACGGCGTTCGCTGCCATGTTTTAAACGAGCGTCGTCCGATCGGGAAGGAGACTTTGTCCTTCGTCATTGTTTGGAATGAAAATGCTATAACAGACGCCGTTTCGATGCTTCTAGGTTGTATTGTTTTAAAATGAAAATCCTGCTGACACTGACATAGAAGGTGCAGGTCAATCTGAGGAGGTTCCATCGAGATGTGCGCGGGTTAAAGCAACAATGGGAACATTCTGATTCTAATATCAACTCTCATGCAGAGAATAAGGATATCAAAATCCCTGGAAAATTGTTTATATGGCATGAGTGAAGACTATGCACAGTTTGTAAAAATGCGAATTAAAAAAGAAGCAACAGCATTTTAGCTGAGTCATGATGTGAGCGGCTTACTTCTCCTTCATGGGAGCGGAATATTTGCGACACAGTTGGAGATGAATGTCTTTGAAATCGCTCGAAATGGCGAAGTAGTAAATGCATCAGCGCAGATTTGTTGTTAACAGCATTGTGAAATGTTGTAAATGGTGTAAAATGACTGAATCTGACAAAAAAGTGATAATAATAAAAAATGATAAAAAACTTCAAACCATCACTAGTAGATAAAAAAAATCTGATTTTTTTTAGACACAAAATTTCAAAATGTTTTCTTTATTTGTACTTGTGCTGTGCCAAAAAATAAAATAGTTTATCAAAAAAATAGTTTATCAAACAAAAAAAGCAATAGGCTGAAGAAGCTCAAGGCTTATTTTAGCCGAACCTGCACAATTATCAATGAAACCACAGAACTCGAGTAACTAAACGAAAATTGAAATGTCCAAAGGAAACTAGAGCTGCGACTAACGATTATTTGCATAATCGATTCATCTGTCGATTATTTTCTCGATTAATCGTTTGGTCCATAAAATATCAGAAAACCTTAAAAAATGTTCGTCAAACCTGGAAATGATGATGTTCTCAAATGTCTCGTTTCGTCCACAAACCAAAATGATTCACTTTTAATGATTCCTTTGTTATCCAGAGCAAATAAATGAAGAAAATAGTCACATTTAAGAGGCTTAAACGATCAGAAATCTTGTTTTAATCATGAAAAAAGCTTCAAATCCAAATTATCAAAATAGATATCGATTAATTTAGTAATCGATTAATTGTTTCAGCTCAAACTAAAACAGAACACAATAATCCTTAATTTACATGTTCTCTTAATTGAAATGATAATCCATCACTTATACATACAATGTTCTAATGTAAATTATGGTTTCCTTCTCTTAGTTTACAGTTATTTTGACGACAGATAGGAACTAATATTTCTAACTTTGTTTTTTTTTTTTAAACCTGACTTTTAGTTTCCAGGTCTTGAACCTTAACAGTTAAATGACAGGGTCTGTATTTGTTTTGTAGCCATTTCCACTGACCTCGACACAGTATAAGACCAGAGCTGTTTGGTCCACTTTAAACGCACCAGAGTTCGTTGTGAGAGGTCGTCTGACCAAACATGCTCTCAAACAACTCTGGTCCATCTGAAAATGAGGGTCTCTGTGTCCTGGTGTCAAAGCACGCTCCATTTAATGTTCTTAATAGAACAGAGGAGCAGTTCAGTTGTGAGATCATTGCTCTCCACGATCTGTCCACGTCATTACTACTGTTTGTTCATGTTTCCGTGTCCTCTATTTCACACTGTGATGCAACTTCAAACAGCACAAGGTACAAAATTCCTACTGTCAAAATTCATGAGAAACTCTTTCAGGTGAAAAAAAAAAAGAAATAGTTAATGTAAACAATGAGATATGATGCTCACACATCACCACAAGCACACAAAAAACCAACCAGCGCTCTCTCTGGCCTCAGTGAAACAGTCAGCAGAGCAGCACCTGGTGAACACTTCAGCAGTCAGAAGCACTTTTGTGAAATCCTGATGAAATCCTGAGCATAAATCTGGTGGAAAAACAAGTCCTTGTGGGTGTGTCGTACACACCGCTGTCTGTGCATGGCTTTAACCTTGTTGGTGCCACAGTTTATGATGCAAAATGAGCACCAATATTTCATCTTTTATTTCTGCCTGGCTCCATCTTACGACTCCTGTTTCAAGTGCATCCATCCATACGTGCACTTTGTTTTACTCCCATTTGTTTCCTCCCAATCCGCAATGCTAATTCCCGTCCCCACAGACCTCATCCCTGCTAACTCCCTTTCGTTGGCCTTCCGAGGTGCTTGAAGGAGAGCCATGTGTATCAGTGGCACCAGCTGCTTCTGTTCACGCAGCAGTGGAGAGCTTTTGACCAGAAGGATGTCCAGGGGCCCCAGAAGGTCAGTCAGCTGTCCCAACCACTCTCTGCGTGGTGGCACCTGGACCGCTGGTGCAGCATCAAGGACGAGATCCCTCACTGGCTTCCCACCAGGAAGTGCTGCCAACAGTTTGCACGAAACCTGCTTCCACTCGAGCATCGGCAGACATGGATGGTGATCTTGGCATCATGTAAACCGAGTTTGTTGTTGTTATTTGATACATTTAATAAATGCCAAGTTTTGTTCAAAATCAATAAGCAAATTAGTCTTCTTTTTTGTTTACCCATTTGACCAGCATGTCATACACCTGCTGTAGAAATCCAGCACGACTCGGCTTGGTTCTTTTTTTGCTCTTCCATTAGTGATAGTACCTGGAGCTTTTGTTTAGCACCTGCTTTGGCGAGCAGAGCAGATACTAAAATGTGACCTCACTGGAAGAGTACTGAACTACAGCTCCTTTATTTCAAAAACTACAAATTCTAACTATTTTTAACATCAATAATTTTCAAATATGTGTTTTGAGTGAAGGGAATATTCCTGCGCATTTCAAGACGTATTTTAAAAACAAATTCACAGGTCCATTCCTACTCAACTCGTCAATCCTCAGATCTTCATCTTCCGAAATTTCTTACTTGCAGAGGTCAATTTTCAATAAGATTTAGGGGTACTAAATTGTGGAATGACTTTTCCCATCTGGCAAAAAACTGTTCTTCCATAAAATTATTACTTAAAAGATTATTTAACGGTTGTTTTGTAATTTGCTTTTCTTCATGTGTTGTTGTTCATGTCTCTGTGTTTTATTTTTGATTCACACATGCTCAAGGAATCAATAATTTAGGGGTATAAACCAATATTTCCCTCATGGAGACACACACATACATACACACACGCACACATTACACACCCATACTGTTGCTTTTATATTGATGTTTGTTTGTTTTTTATTGTTGGTTTGTTTTTCTGTGTTTTTTGTTATTATATATAATTTGTGATTATTCGTTTGTTATCACTTTTATAGTTAGATGATTTTTTTTGTATGTTAATTTTGTGTTTTCTTTTAAATATTGTCAAATTTCAATATTATTTAGGTAGAGGCTTCAAATAAGCCCACTAGGCTTTCTGCCTCTTGTATGTTACTTTGTATTCTTTGTCAATCTTGTATTTTTTTCTTTTAAACTGTGCAAAATAAAATAAAACAAAACCAAACTAATCTTTTTAATTCACTGATTCGAAGGATTCAGTACGCCGAAAACTACCGCTTTGCTCATCACTAGTTCCTGTGTTTGCGTCGCGTATAAAACAACGCAGATTCATGCGGCCGTGCTTTCGTGACTCCACCCACGTTGAGGAGGTGCAAAAGTAATGGAAAGCGACCCAATCCGCGTAGATACCAGATTATACCATCTTATTCCTTTGCTGCTGCTTTCCAGAAGCTTGTTTAATGCCATTCTGGAAAATTTACTTAAGCTGTGTCTCACTGGACGAGTGTCTTCTGTCCTGTCACTAGTGTCACCTAGCAACAGAGCTGCATAGCTGGTTTTACACCGTCATTTCGGGGCCATTCATGTGAATTACAATGTACAGTACAAAAAAAACCCAACATCCTTTCCTCTTCAATAAAAAAAAAAAAAAAAGTTTATTCTCTGGTGATATTTTCATTGTTTATCGCCTTTATCTTCCAACATCTCGTCTATGGCGCGCAATGAATCCTGGGAAACTCTGGGTCCACGAAAGGAACAACGTGGCCCCTAAATTGAAACACAGCTACAGACAAGGTGACTTCAGGGAAAGAGGGAGGAGGTGAGGGTGGATGATGTCACTGCCTGTGACTTTTCTATTAACAAACCCTATAATGGAGGATAAATCTGATGCAGAAGGTGTGCACATGTGTGTATTTACATTACATGCACAAGCCATTATCTGATTATCATAACGCAGAGAGAGATGCTACACTTCATCTTGCTTCGTCCTGATCCCGTCTAATGTTATGTCACAGTCCTAATCGTCCCGCCTCGCTGGCTCGATCCTTCCTGGCCACTTACTTTCTTTCCCTCTCATCTCACTCCGAGTCTTTTTCGCCTTCCAATATTCCCCCCACTGTCTCCACTGCCTCTCATGACCCATCTCTGTTATTAATAATTAAAATGCTGTCGGTCCTTTTTGCTCTCATTAGACGCTACACAGTGGAGGGGGGGTGAGTGCAGGTGAAAAAATAGCTATATTAATCTGCTTTATACCTAAAAACATTTGCAAATATGCTTTTAGTCGGCACTGTCTAATTCCTCGCTGCCCGCCTCCGTTATTAATCTGACACTTCCCTGAGTCAACACTTTCCCCGTCCAATATTGCCTTGCCCTCGCAGACTGACGAGGCGAGAGAGAAACACATATATATGCTTTGAATTTTGACCAAGGACGCCACCTCAGACCACTCTCATGCCAAATATTAGGTCAGTCCTTCTTGAAGGGAAGAAGAAAAACAGATAACCTTGTCCGTGTGTAGAAACCAAATGGGACAGCCATGCTAAATCGCAACCTCCATCAGCATCAACATGAGATATTATTCCATCTTTCTTATCTGGATGAGAAGATGAAATCACTCTGACGGTTCAAGGTTACGCTGTAAGGAACTATGTTGACCTGAGTTCCTTTTATCGTAACAAACCATAATGGTTTCTGGAATTAAAATGGACAAACAGATCAGAGCTTATGTCAAAAAAAGCGTAAATTAAACCAGCACAAGGGGACCATGCTTTTGTGGCCATGGGTATGAGTTGCCAATCAAAGTTTTTAAAGTTCATCTTAAGCACTTCTTCTCTTTTGCCGGCGTCAGAACACTTCTTAACATGGTCAGTAATTTGTGGCCAAAAAATACTAAATTGTGGCATAACATGCACATGAAATGCTAATTGATAATATTAATATCATTCCCATGAATTACATAGAGATTTGCCTAAGCAAAAGGGGATGCAAGGCGGCTGAAGCTGCACAATGGCAGAGATAGAGTGATTGAGTTTTATTATTTTAGGTTTGGAATTAGTTACAAAGATATTGCAAGGAGTTAGAAAGATATTGACAGATTTGAACCTCAAAGCAAAACCTTATTTATGTCGAATTATATTATTTAAAAGCATACTTCTTTCAAACTGAGTGTAGTATAGTACATTTAATGACACTACAATGTATTAAAGTGAAGTTATTGACAATTATTACTAATAAATGTTAACAAAAATTATATAAAAGCATATTTTTTCACACTGAGTTGTGTAGCATAATGCATAGGAAACATGTGAGGGGAGTTTAATGGCAGTACGCTATCTCCAGCTCGGAAGATGACAATTCATTTTGATGAAAATGTAAATATCTTTCTAACGTTTTAAGTGAGGGTGCGCTCCATTAGCTGACCCAGTTGTCCACGAATTAGTATTTTGTGGCCACAATTTAATATGTCATGTCTAGGGCTCCATAGATTTCTTCTAATATGGACATTTGTTCGTTTAGTTTATCAGAAAATGTAACTTTTTAAAAGAAAATCAGGCCTAAGTAGTCAAAATACCCTCGACCAAACCGTGTGTGAACGGAAAACGATAATTAAAAAGTAGAACACAATGCAGCAAATAACTGTGTAACTGCATTCACACACACATGCATGCACACATACTGTATATACTGTACATACATGTGCAGAGAACTCAACGGCGCCATAAAAGGTCACCATTGCCTGCACTGCCTTGAGCAATATGTAATGATGTGTCACTGGGATGTCAGGCTCAAAACTGCCGCCAGTGGAAAAGCCTCACCACGCCCCCCCCCCGTGAAAAACACGGCTGAGCCTCAACGACACCTGCAACTTAACATGAACACACACATCCATGCACTCTCGCCGCACAAGACCCAACTCGTGTGCATACAAACAGCCTCGTCTGCAGCCGCCTGTGACTGAACATCACGGTGTTTTCCCGCGAACATCACATTTACTGAGCCGGACGAACGATCGGTGTGCACAGGGCGCGACAACTGTCACCGAAAAGCTGTATCAACAGCGGAGCGATAGGTCATCGCTCCGCTGCCCTGGACTGTAATCCAACATCAACAATAATACTACACTGCTTCGTCTGCGCCTGCCAGCCTAATCCCTGGACCCGGTCCAGATGTAATTTCCTGATTGACCTGAGATATTTTTTTCCCCCATATTATCAGATGTGAGAGCCTGGAACACACACACACACACATGCAAGGTTTGTACATTGGATGAGGTCAGCACAACAATGATGAAAGAGGCAGATTTCCAAGTCCAGAAATACAGGAGTCTGGACACAATCACTGCACCAGCTGGGATTTTTAAACCAGCTTAGCTGAAATTACACAAAAATGAAAAAAACAAAACCTGAATTAATGTCCAAATGAGCTGGACACGAGTTATTTACCTCTCACAGTGGAGCTGTCCAGGATCTGCTTCCAAAACACAGCGTGAGGCCCAAATTGTAAAGGTAAGCGATCAAACTGGAACAGTGAAAATGCTTCATTATCATTTCGACAAATACATTGAAACACAGTCATTCAACTATTGTTGAGAAGACAGCTTTTGGTTTTGTTGTTTTTTTTTTGGTTTATTTTCACATTTTGAGGCTAATTTAGACCAGAGTGAGGCTTCAGTTGACGGTTTTTGGAGACAGAAATACTTTCTCTCTCAGCAAAGTGTTAGATGAAAAGCCTGATATCACTTTTATGTCCGCGCATCTGGAGCCGAACCAACAGTGTGAAAAATATGAGATAAAACACCTCGACTGTCTGCGGCGTTCAGAAATACACCTTCCCGCTCACCTGACGCCCGGCAATTAACACAATGTGCTGTTTTTAATTAGAAAAATGTTTGTTTGTGTCCATATTACGTATTCGCTAAGCTCAAACTGTTGGGTTTACACTTGTGTTTTTGGACAAATTAAAGAAAAAAAAATCACAATATATATTATATCTATAATGTATAATAGTATGTGCTAACCTGCATGCTTAGCTGAGGTGTTAGTAAATAGGTATAGTTGAAATTTGCTCAGTTTTATGTTTGCTGATAGGTGTTTTTAGTGCTGTAAGTGCTGCTTTATTTTTACCATTGAATGCTAATTATTATTATTAAAAAATATTGTTTTATCAGGGCCGATATTGTTGCTAGATAATGAGGCCAATAATCGATATTTAGAATCGATGTGCACTCACGGTAAAATAATGAAAATCTCTGCCGTAACTTTGAATTTTACAAACGCCAACACAAAACTTACATTAAACATACATTTACATACATGTTAAATAAATACAATGATGCGTTTACTAAGCTCAAAAAATGAAATTACACAGCCTTTAATTCTAATTATTTTGTCTTTTATTTTGGTAACAGATTCTAATTTGCAGTAAGAGCACTAAGTTATTACTTAATGACATTGTGATCATTGAAATAAAATGCCAACAATCTGCAAAATGCCTAATATTGGCCGCCAAAATCTATCGGTAATTATGTCAAAATATGACTATTCCAACCTATCATCATATATCAGCTTTTTATGGTACACTAAGTAAGTTTTGGTTCTTAGCAATGAGACATAATATAATATATTATCTTCTTTAAGCTTCAAAAATCAATAGATTTGAGGTTTCTTTGTAATGTGTTGTGATGCTGAAAGCTTTCCTGGCTTTAATAATAATAATAATAAAAAAAAACTTCATTATATCAGCAGGTTATTTGGCGAGCCCATATTTTCAGTCCGCTCACACTGCTTTAGTATCTCATGCTGTCCCAATAGTGCCAGTCTGTGTCAACCATCATTGTCACTGCTGATAAACTTTAATGCAACCACTCAAAAAGCAGAGGTCATTGTGTTTAGAAGAGCACATTAAAATTTGACTATGAACCCTTTAAAGGTTACATTTCTGGAGCCGGTAATAAAAACAACACAAAAACTCTTTCTCCCATGTTTCCAGCGAAGCGGAGGATTCCCTCTGTGCTCTGGGAGCGTTTGCACAGGCCTGACAGCCGCTGAGGAACTGAAACATGCTCCCTGAGGTGCTGGCACATTTCTGTCTCATCTTTGATCTGTGAAGCGCTGGACAAAGTATGTGCAAACGTGCACACACACACACACACACACAGGTTCACACAGGTTTGCTTTTTTTTTTAAAGGGGACATATTATGCAAAATCAACTTTTTAACCATTTTAATACTGATATTTGGGACTCTGGGGGCCCTACCAGTCGCCAAAGTGTGGAAAAACAATACTCAGTCATGTTTTTGTGGTTCCGCTTAGTGTAAGTATAGGCGATAAAACGCTCGATGTTGAATTCCCTGCGCTTATGACGTCAGCATGCGCATTTCACCGCGAATGTTACCGCCCCACCAGTACGTTTACTTCGCAAGCTCCACCTTAGCTCCACCTTGTCCCTGCCAGAGTGCAGGCGAGGGAGGAAGAGCGGTATTATGTCAACGTGGCGGGACAAGTGTGCTGTTGGTGGCTGCACAGTGGAGCACAGTGTTTTACAGAGGATTTTATATATGAAGCTAATGTGCCGGATAAAGTCAGCAATCGTGTGTTCGTGTGTTCGCACCACTTCACATCAGACTGCGGCCAGCGGTCGCCGTATTTAGTCAGGGGACGTATTTCACCGACGTACAAACACACAAATTGTTAAGAAAAGATCACATAGAGCTCATAACTGACCATTCTGACACGTCCTAATTAAACATATTTGTTCAGTACGTCCTCCATGACCGGAGCACAGACTCAGTCTGATACAATCACATAAAGCAGCTGTTTATGCAGCTCGCCGCTGACGATCAGCGGTGCTGCACTCTCTGTGCAGCGGTGCTACACTCTCTGTGTCACCGATAGCCTAAACTGCTGATTGTCAGACCGGAGACTGTCTGATACAGCGGTGGCGCGTTACACGGTGATCGCCAGCTCGCCGGAGCACCGGAGGTGGTCAGCGGTGGTGAGGTCTCCGGAGCACAGTCTCCGGTCTGATACAGCAACATACAGTTTATTCAGCGCGCCGCTGGCGATCAGCGGTGGCGCGTTACACGGTGATCGCCACCGCTGATCGCCAGCTCGCCGGAGCACCGGAGCTGGTCAGCGGTGGTGAGGTCTCCGGTCTGATACAGCAACATACAGTTTATTCAGCGCGCCGCTGGCGATCAGCGGTGGCGATCAGCTGATCACCAGCGGCAGTTTAGGCTATCGGTGACACAGAGAGTGTAGCACCGCTGCACAGAGAGTGCAGCACCGCTGATCGTCAGCGGCGAGCTGCATAAACAGCTGCTTTATGTGATTGTATCAGACTGAGTCTGTGCTCCGGTCATGGAGGACGTACTGAACAAATATGTTTAATTAGGACGTGTCAGAATGGTCAGTTATGAGCTCTATGTGATCTTTTCTTAACAATGTGTGTGTTTGTACGTCGGTGAAATACGTCCCCTGACTAAATGCGGCGACCGCTGTTTGCAGTATGATGTGAAGTGGTGCGAACACACGAACACACGATCTGATACAGCAACATACAGTTTAACTGTTTAACTGATTTACAGTTGGACAGTGTTCGGCTCGATCCTTATGTAGGACGTCTCTTCCTGTGACGGCACTCTCGCTGACATGTTGATATTGTCAGAGAGCTAGTGGAGGGAGGGGGAGACGAATAGAGCTGTAAAGAGGACAAATCAGAAACCCCCTGGAAGAAGTGGGTGTGTGTTTGCCTGTGTCTCATTTGCATATAAAGGGACCTTGCACGAAAACCGAGCGTTCTGAAAGGGGCGGGTTTAGCAGGGTTATTGAACTACTATGATTCTTCATCCTTATGGTATTTTGACCAAAGCATGTCACTGACATGTTCATTAGGACACCAGGGAACTATTTTAATGGGGGAAATAGGGTATAATATGTCCCCTTTAAGGATTCTGCATTGACTTGCATTCATTTGGACAGCCTCAACAGAGCATTAACCCTAACCCTAACCATAACCATAACCAGTTAAAGCCTTAACCTTAACCTAAGCACAATTCACATCTTCAGCGATCTCTGACGCAGATAGCAACAGAGCCTACATCATAACCAACGTTATAACAATATGTATACACTTTCCAATACATGCAAATATCCATTTGGAAATCTTAATCACACACACACACACACTTTTTGCACAACAGGATGAGCAGGAATAAGAAATAAAATATATCCAAACCTATTAAAAGATAGTAAGAAAAAATCATCAGCAGGTAACAAGAGAACTTGTTGTACTCACGCAGTTGTAACTTGCACATTAAATGTTTTAAATAACATAAATAATAAAAATTGCAGATTAAATTTCATTAAATTCTAGAAGTAACGGAGTAACTTTTGCTAAAGGTACAAAGAGTAGAGTAGTAGCCACATTTCTTTTCTTTAAAAAAATAAATGTGACAAAATTAAGGAGCCCTGGTGCAACTTGCAAATATGTCCCCCATTTTTTTTATTATTATGAATAATCATCCATCAAAAACCAGCTGTTAGATAGTTGGTGCAGAGTATATTCAGGTCTTAAATGACTTCCTTAAAGGTGCAGTATGTAAAATTCAGGTGAAATCATTGTCATTTGGCAGGAATTGAAGATAATTTGTGATTGTATTTATTGCTGTTGTTCACACCCCCCAGAATGACCCTTGCATCTTTATATCAGAAGTGGGTCAGCTCTTCTGAAGCCGCCACTTTGGACCGCCATGTTTTTAAAAACCGCTTTAATAATCATCACAACCATAACAATCATTAATCATTGCAATAAACGTGATTGCCATTGATTCCGTTTAGCCTTTTAATAGGATCTTCTGATAGTAATAAACCATAATATGTTCAGCCTCATCCTTGATCTGAGGAAATGCCTGTTTAGAAACATGGCTCTTACGCTGGAGACGCAGGGTGAAGGATCAACAAGCGACACTTAAGATCACAGATAAATTAGAGCGACGGCAGCTCTGCCCAGGAAAGCGCTTGCTCTCTGTATTTACTGTGATCGCTTCGCAAACACGTCTTTTTATCACCAAACGGCACCGCGATGCAATTCAGCTCTTTTAATAGCGTCAACATCAGCAGCTGCTTACGCCCGTTTCTCCCTAACTACAGTGTAAGAGATGCTACCACGTAAGACACCGGGCTCCACTGTGTGTCGGGCAAAAGTAATTAGGGTTGATAGCGTAAGCAATTTTCCCAGGTAGCGAAATGCTGTACGGACGTTGGACACCATTTACTTTTTGATGACTCTTCAGATGTGACATTCAGCTCGCAGATTACATCGAGCACACCCTGGCTAAAGGCTAGTGTCGGCTGTTTCTGAGGCAAATTTACAAGCACGGTTGTGATTTGCTGGGTGTAGCAGGAAAAAGGTGGGCTGTTCCCGTTTTTCCCATTGCCTCGGCAGAGGGATTCCTGAAGCCCAATCCGCTCTGATCCCAGTAAGTAATCCTGAAATGTCATCCATTTTCAAATTACCCGGAGGAATTGGCCAACGCAGAAGAGGAGGAAGAGAAAGAGCGTCGAGCGCAGTCTGCTCAGGGATCAGAGTCTTAAAAAGCAGCGTCTTTGACAAGAACAGTGAAGTCAAAGCATAAACATACAAGCAAAAAAACAACATAACATCGAGATCAATATACATTTCCTTCCCTTCTCTTCTTGTCTCTGTCACATTGTCTCCCACTTTAGTTTCTACATTTGTTTCCTCTGCCATCCCTGTTTTTCCCCCCTCTCTTCTGGCTGTAATGGCTGCAGAGTGCCACGGCAAAGCGAGATGGAGGTCAAGGCTTGAAAAGAGGCAGACAGATGATAGTGTGTGAAACAGCGGAGCGGCAGGAAAAGAAAAAAAGAAAAAACCCCGAAGAGAACATGTGGAGTCAAATATATAATGAGGCTGGCAGCTCCGAGGAGAGGAGGCAGAGAACAGGGGGCATGAAAGAGGGGGAGGAGAAACAAGAACATGTACGAGAGGAAAGATGAAAAGCAAGAGAGGGAAAAACAGAAAACAAAAGCAGGCGATAGAGGGTAAAAGAGGAGTTGTTGTTTTTTTTCCATCCTTTCTTTTATTTCCCCCAGTGTCACCCTGATTATATAAGTGCCACGTGCTAAAAATAAAGCCTGCAGTGCAAACTGTGAATGTGTGTCTCCCTCTCACACACATGCCTGCACACACACACACTCATGCGCACACCGAGAGTCACGCATCCGACGAACGCAAAAAAAAAAAACACATTGATGCATACATGTGCACGCGGCTACAGCCCAGCCGGGGCAAAGAAGGATCTCTCCGGTTGCCATGGTGACACAGCCTCCTTCAGATGGAGAGGAGAAGCGCTACGGCTTCCTGGAGGGACAGAGCCGAGCAGAGGCGCTCCCACAACCGTGCATCACATCATCCAGCCTCACTTGTCATCCTTTCTCTCCTCTTTTGTTCCAACCTCTTACACTAATTTCCTCCTCAAGCCCTTCGCCAACATTTCATTTGTCTTGTTTTGCGTCGTATGTGTTTGTTGCACAGCCTACCGCTCCCCTTTGCTTATTCATACAGTAAAACCCATCCATCAGCTCTCTGGGTGAAGCCTCGCCGGCTCCAGGCTTGGTGCCACAGGTCTGAGGCTGCAGCGGTGCCACCAGAAGATGGAGGACGGGGAGGCCACTCATCATCCCCCGCGCCACTCTGCCATCAGTAATCTCCTCATGTGCTGCTTGTGATGTGCACCCCTCCATCTATCTCTATAAGCACCTGGCAGGCAGAAGACGAGGGCCGCTTAGAGCCAGTTTCATCTGTTTTAGCGGCGACGCGCCTGCGGCTGAGGACCACACCATATCAACTTCCATCAGGGACGATAACGGGAGGGGGGGGGAGAAGAAGAGGGTGTAGCGTTATTGGAAACATGTGATCTATACTGCTGCTGACATTTGGAGCCGCGCACGGTGCAGGAGCAGCGACCCAAATATTGGAGCTAATGGTCTCAATCATGGTCCCATTTAAAAGAAAATGGACAATAAAGACGACACATATGAGTGGACACCAGTCATCACACTGGTAAAAATCCCACATTCTGAGGTTTCACAGTGAGAGTTTGTTTTGCAACCCTAAGATTACATCCATTATGATGTTTAAAGATTACAGTGTGTGCTTTCCCAAAATAAAGGTGACACACACTCTCCAATATTTACACATACACACGCACTTTTTAGAGGAGTTTTTTTTTTTTACATCACAGATTCCCTAGCAACAGCCGCAAGAGGTGCACTAGAGAACTGACTGAACTAAAATGAAGAAGTCTAAATATATAAATGTAGGAAGCAGAACCTGCACATGACTGTGGTGGCGAATCTTAAAAATAAGCCAAAGCTGTTAAGAGTTTATCTCAGCTCTCAGACCGTCTTGATTTAATTCCGAAATCAACACATTCAAAGGATAAGTCTGCTTTTGTTTCTGTCCAATTGATGAAAAGAAAAAAAGCTTCTGGGAATCAATATAGCTCACGAAAAATATGGGTTTCAAAAAACATTGATTCTCAGTTATTTTATGGGGGGTTTAAAAAAGAAATATAAATATGAAAAACACCAGCCTCACACAAAGATTCTGCTCTTTAATTATTAAATCTAAGTCTTAAAAGTTTTTTCCTTTACAGTTCCTTTAAAGCTATAGTAGGCAGTATGACTGGAAAAAAATAATGACTTTTGAGGGTCAGCTAAGGTTTTGGGAAGGAGGCGCTCTGACTTAAGCTCCTCCCACTAGATGAACGCCGACAAATGCAACAAGTGACCTGAGGTTATCTCTCGTTTTAGTTAAAAAGGCTTAAAATCCTAAAAACATTATTTATTTTTTTTTAGATACTTTATTAATCCCCTTAGGGAAATTATTCTCTGCATTTTGACCCATCCTAGAATTAGGAGCAGTGGGCTGCCACTCTGAGTAGCGCCCGGGGAGCAATGGGGGTTGGGTACCTTGCTCAGGGGTACCGCAGCCCTTTGGACCTGGTGGGGACTTGAACCGGTGACCTTCCGGTTACAAGCCAAGTTCCCTTTCCACTTGCCCACAGGATGCCCTAATAAAATCCTAAAAACATGCATTAATCTCCAATATTTAGCAAGGAAATGTCTAAAATCCTCAATATTTAACAGAGGAGTCTGGCGTACTTAGCGACAGCACTGCTGACTCCTTTCTAAATGATTTCTTAAAAGCATAAAAGGAAGTCAAGAGGTTGTTAGCTAACATTGCTAACAGGGTGACATAATCGGATTAAGTCTGATCACGTGTCAGTGGCTCTCAGGTCCATGACAACAGAAATTATCCACGTCAAAACCTATTTCCTCTTCAGAACCCGATCTGCCATTGTTGCCCAAGATCCTGACCCCCCAGGCTGCACATGACATTTGAAAACAGAACATCACTGTCGACTGTGATGTTCTATATGAAGGCTTTTTTTTTTAAATTTCAAACCACCATTGCTCACCGCTCACTCACTGCCGGAGACCTCATAACATACCATAGACTATATTGGTGGTGTATAGTGTATCCTCGAGGTATATGATTAAGCCTGGGCATGAATCCAGGCTCAGACGTCGCCCCCACATTTGGTCACGAGGCACCTTTGGTACGGCGTGTAACTTTATAGCTTCTGAGCCAGCGACTCCTCCTTCGGCTACATTTGTGGAATGTGCAAAGTCTACAGCTGCTTTGCATTACCACAACATTAGTGCCATCCAAAATGATTAATAATCACAACTGCATGTCATAAACATATGAGTATGTTCTTCATTAGTCAATGCAGTCCTGACAGCCAATGGAAGCGATACTGCCCCCTGCACTTCCTGTAAGGCACTACAGTGGTTCCATTTATTAAATAATAACTCAATGCATAGACACTATTTCCACTCTGACACTCGAAAATGATTGATATAGTCCATTACGTCAGCCCATTATTTCCTTACAGCAGAGATGCAGCTTGTACAATATAACTGCAAACATGTAGCTCGCCTTGCAAATTCCCTGATACTCTCTTGGTACTAATAAAAACCCTGGATGGCATCCCAAAGATGTTCTCACATAGCCAGTCATCTACACGTTTTACTACACATCCCAAAGTGTTTCTCACAGTCGGTAAAATGCTGCCACGGCAGTAAGCACAAACATAGATACTCGCAGGCCATCTATGTACTTGCGCCCTACGGCGCCTCATCTCCTTCTACGTTTGTTAGCGTTACAAAGCTATTCATTCAGACTTTTTCCACAGCCTGTGAACAACACAGACAGCCAGTTATGCATACGTTGACATGGTTTGGCTGACGTTATGACGGCCCGACAAAAAGAAAGAAAGAAAGAACATTTAGAAAGCTTAGATTTTGCTCCACAGACGGTCTAAAAATACCTGATTTGGCATGGAAGCTTCAAGCTGAGGAGGATGCTTGTACCCCAGCAGCAGGTCCTATTTTTCTCATCTCTGCATCACATCACATCACATATTTGCCTTTCTCTCTCCCTGTGTTTCCCCACTATGTCACACACGCCAGTCTCTGAACCAAATCAAGAGGACAGAGAGTCTCACACGCTCTCCCTCGTCGCTCCCCTTGCTTGTTTTTTCCAAGCTCTCCAATTACAACCACATTCAAAGACCGGACTCTACACTTTCAGTATTAACGGCCACTCTGAGATGTTGGTTTTATTCTCCTCTTTTACCGTGAGAGAGTGTGGGTGTTCAGAGAAAAGAAGTAATGTGTGTTATTCTGCATCATCCCGTTTCCATGCAGGGGTTTTCACAACAAGAGGAGGAAAGGAATAAACCGCACGTATCACGTCTTTGAAAAATGTGTCAGAAATAATGAAGGCGACTCCCTTGAATGCTCACGAATGAATAAGTGCCGGTTGCATTCGCTAATTAAGACACACAAGAGAAATGATGCTCGGATTAACGTGTTGAATTAATTGGAATCAATGATTACTTTCATTATTGATTAATCCATCACTTTGTTTGTTTTTCACTTGACCAAGTACTTGTTTGCTGTGTGAAATAGTAATGAATGAACACATCTCTTATCCTCACACCTACAATTTCTAAATTTAAATGGATATAGACTATTGTCAGTGAATGCATTAGATCAATTTTATCATTGACGTATGCGTGATCTTATATGATGTAAAAAAAAAAAATCAATAACTCAGCATCGTCTTACTTTGAAGGTGACTACCATATAACTGTCATTTATCAAATGTTATACAAATAAAGTCACCTTTTAGGAAAAAAAAAACTGTCAATCACGCCGTAGCTGCGTGACATGACTTCTATGTCTAAGAGTTAAAGACAAAATAAATGTGTTGGTTGAACATGAAATAGCTGCAACTACAGCTGACTTTAATTTTATTTTATATCACTGTAAACTGAGTCAGTGATACAGTGCGGTTTTAATGCTAAAAACTTGTCAAAATGGCTGCTTTGCAAAGGGCCAATAAAACAGTTAATAGAGAACATACCTGGGTGATTGATGACAAAAAACAATCACTACTTGGAGTTCTAGAAACAGTTTTAGTCGACATATATCGTGAGTGTATTTGCCAAATCTAAAAAACACATTCAGCTCATTTTCACGCATCTGCTGCCGGAGATGAATCTGTGACATTTCAAAAATAACTTGTATTTTCAGTTCGCCGCAAAGATTAAACCATACCATCACTTTCGGCGCAGACAACGAGATTCATCAGCCTGAGCATTCTTGGGGCGGCAAACACCTGCACTAATCCAGGTCTGAATGATGTCCTCCATCCATTATGCAATGATTAAATCATTACCCCTCAACCCCCGGACTCCCAGTCGCATCACTGTTATGAGCCAGACATTCATCAAGGCCTCGCCGCTGCTATTTTGGCGATGAGGCGAGAACTGGGAGACAGAAGACAGTGAGGAACATCCCTGCCACAAGCAGCCACGGAGAGTGTGAAAGGATGATAGACCCAGTGACCCGTCAGGTCACTGGTCACATACTCACACACACACACACACACACACACACACACTGGCCATGCAGCTGTTGTGGCTTGAAAAGAGGCCAAATATCTGATATGAAAACTGATATACACCTACAACACTAACAGGGAATATTAAAGGCGACATAGACCGGAAGCTCCAATTAACACTGTGTTTGTGTGTGTGTATCTGCGTCATTACCTCGTTTATGAAACCCTAAAGTTTCAGAACAAACAGTTCAGCCACTGCTGAGAAAATAAGGTTTTATTGTTTTCCTGGGCTCTGCGAAGCGGATCGGCACTTCCTTATGCTGATGATGTCATCAGAAAACCTCACCACTCCTCTCACCACCGTAGCGCCTCCCGGTGCGGGCACTAGTCCAGGCACATCCGGTTGCGTACATTCGACCGCAGAAGAAGAAGAACTACTCTCGTTGTAGCTGCTGAGATGCAGAGCATCCACCGTGCCAGAGGGGGAGCTGTGTATCTGAGAGCTGGCCTACCAATTATGTCCCTTCCAGGTACCTGGCCAATCACAGCACAGTGGGAAAGCTCTCGTTGGCTGGCCAATCACAACACAGTCCACGTTCTGGGGGTGTGGTTTTGGTCTGAAACAGCGCGGCTGACGAGAGCGTCAGTGAGGAGATATTTTGATCGGCTCGTTTGCAGCGATTAGGAGGTTTTTAACCATGAAAACAAGTTAATATATGTAAGTAGACCTCCATAACTAACATATATGTGCGATACAAGCATTCGATGTCACCTTTAAAGGAGAATTCTCTAAAGCCATGGTTCTCAAACTGAGCTTCCTTTGGTGGTACTTGGAGGATAATCAGAAATACCTATTTACACCACTGTATTTTAACGTTGCCGCTAATGGTGTGACTTTGAGAGCTCAGTTTGAGATCCACTGGTCTCTAGAACTATTGTCAATATTTTAAGAGACTACGGCTATTTTTCTTAGCCTTAAAATAATGAAAACCACAAGAGGGAAGGGGCAAGAAACTGATATACACGTTTGCATGTCTCGCTAACTAGCTAACCTAGCAACGTAGAGTTGCGAGAGAGGAAGAAGGAGAAAAGAAAGAAAAAAAATGAAGAAGACAAATAATAAGAACAATAATAATAAGAAAAAAAGCAGTAATAGCTTCAAACTCCAAAGAAGAAAAGGAAGAATCCCCTTACTTCAAATGCTAATGAGCATGTCTTTAGCATGTCAAATCAGACTGTAGGCTAACATTAGACATTCTGTGCTCCAGAAATTCCACCCAAACTCTTTATCAGAAACCTCAGTGCTTAGTTCTTCTAAGTTCTTCTTCTTAGGTCTTAGTTCTCCTGCAGCTCAAACGAACAGATGGAAACAGTTTTTCACGGAGCTAACATTAACGAAACGATTAGCCTCTGGTGGTAATAACTGCTTGTGACAGCTGTCATTTCAGCCCTCAGAATCAGTTTACTCTGCCTAGAACTCAAAAAGAAGCACTATTTTCATGTCTTGTAAACATTGTGCTGAGCAGAAGCCTCGTAGCAACAAGGGGCTAACGTTAAAGGTGGAGTGCGTAAACTTTGGTGATTTTTGTTGTCAGTGTTGATATTCAGTGAGTGGTTTAAATGTCTTCATGAACAAAGTTAAGGATTGAATCTAACAGATAATTACCAGCTCTTCCCTTAATCGTATTAGGCATGTACTGTACGTCTGTCGGTATTACTAAATCAAAAACACTAAATTATATAACTTTCAATACATAAAAGATGCCAGAAGATGTGAGCGGTGTTCACAAAATCTATTTATCTAAATATTTAATATATATATAAAATGTTTCATCACATATGTACAAGAATGATTTAAACTTTCCATTTGATTTGGTGTCCTGCTGCAAGGAGTCTGTGACTATAAATAAATATAACACTTCCAATAGATATTATTTTAATGGGTAACCGTCACAGAGTGCACCCTGGGAAATGATTATTCTGGGCCATAACAATGAATTGGAACAGAAAACCAGCATGTTGTAAAGAAGTGTAAGAATACCTCTGGCATTGGGGTTGGTAAAGGTTAGGGTGGAGACAAATAAAAAATAAAAAGTATATCATCTGCAATGCAAGATGAGTAAGAAATACTGATCTTTCAGTTAGATGTAAATAATTCATCATTTAATGTTAACAGTTTGCTCCTCCAGTGATTTTTAAACATCAGTGGTAAGGCCCTCTTTTTCTTCGACAGCACTTTGGGATGAAACCTTTCAGCTGTTGCAGCGTGCTGCCACTCTCATCCTGCCTCTGACAGCAATTAAAGCACACCATCTCACCGAGGCTCCAGTTCAATGGCGGCTTTTCCACAAGGCACTGCTTTGAAACTGTCACTTCTCTGTGTGTGCGTGCGTGCGGTGTGCCTGTCTGTGTGTGGGTAACTGACAAAGAAAAGAAGAAAAAAAAACAAAACCTAAAGGACATTAAAATGAGCAGGAAGAGACGTTAGACATAGAGAGGAGATGAAGGAGAGACGACGAGTCTAGCCAAAAAGAGGAAAAGAAAGATCTTGGATGGAAACGACAGTGGCTATTTGGCTTCACACCAGATGAGGGGACATGAAAATGGAATCTGTGCTCTGCCAAAGGTGAATCCCTATTCATGGGCCACAATTATCGTTACATAAGACCTCAATTATGCAGCTGCAGTTAAACCAGACTTTTCTCTATTACTCATCTAGGCAAAATAGCTCTTTCAGAGTACCGTTAAATATTAGAATCTGCAGGATTGAAACACACTGGTAAACATATTAGTGCTTTTGTGACGCAACTCTCTCTCTTTCCTGCAACTGGAGGAAGAAAAACTTCAGCTTCTTATGAAATCTAATTCCCAGCGAACAATCCCTCATCAATCTGTATCTCCCCCAAGTCGGAGCCTGCCTGCCTTCCCCTTCGTACGCGACATTTGTTCTCCGCTCCTTTTGCTTCGCCCATTTCTGTTTTCATCAGTAGGCAACAAAAATTCTACCCCCTGCCCCCACCCCCTTTCCTTATTGACATTCTGATGAAATGGCCCCGGCCATAGATGACAGGCAGCAGATTCCCATTAGCCGGAGGCTGCCATGCAAGGCGCTACTTCCTACCATGTTTCAAACCGGGACCCATCAGCAGAAGACGCCACCACTTTAGCCGCCTCCTCCGCCCTCAAAAGCACACGTTTTCATCCACACGACTTTTTCCCCTCCATCTTTAATCAGAGTTGACTGAGAAACTTCAAACATTACAAGACTCCTCATCTCGTCAGAGTCCACTCAAATGAGATGCCCGATCGGTACGGCATAATATCTGCTTATATTGACAAATACGCTCGAGTCATTTCGCAATTAACAGTTTCATAAATAGTGGCAAAAGGAATTGGAGTCATTTTGAGGATGTCAAAACAATCAAAGGGCAGATTTTCATGAGCGCAGAGATGGAAATGAGCCGTTTTTAAATATCCCAGAGGACTGATGCCGAGCAGTGAAAGCAGGAACAAACGTGAATGATGAAGGAGAAAGAGAAAATGCCGTTAAGTGAGAGACGCCTGCATTTCTGCGCACTTTGAAGTTGATGTTATACTGAAATTGCAGTTTTTAATCTTCGGTGATTAGAAAGGAAAATAACGCTAAACTTTTCTTTAATTTAAATCTACACAGAAGCGCAGAACAGCAACAGGGGAGAAAGAAAGAGTTTTCACATCATAACAAAATATTTCTCTCATTATCGCGTCGTTTTTCTCATTACAGCAAGATATTTTTTGCCATTATAATCACTTTCACAAGCAACGTACAATTAGAGAAGTTGGTTAAAAACGATGCAAAATGTCACTTTGTTGCTCTTCGGTTTGGCAAAGCATTCCGTGAAAATCAGTCAACGTGCCGAATTTAAAGTGAAAACTGAGCTTGTTGTAAACGAGACACAGATCACGTTATAAGGAGAAATGTATCTCATAATAAGGAGAAATGGCTCTGAATTGTCTGGTTTATTTCATTGGCTTTTTGATGTTAAATGAAGGATATTTAGAAACAATGACATCGCCTAAAATATGGTCATAATAAATGTGATGATTACCAATTAAACAGCCTTTAAAACCAGTAAAAGTCTTCACAGATACCTTATCACAATATAACGATATCCAAAAACAAAGACAATATCTTTTCTCATAGATCAAATATTGATATATTGCCCGGAAAACATTTCAGTATTTCAAAAAGGACATTTCATCCTTAATTCATCAAAGTGAAGACAACACCGAATGATGTAATTTCACCCAATTCACATAATTCACAGCTTATTTTCTCCCTGAACGATCCGTTAAATGTGTCACCTTCCAGGCCGTGGGAAAGATTCAATGTCTCAGACTTCATTTACAAACATTATCTTCTTTTATGGAGCATTTGAAATCACAATGTAGCTCAAAGTGTGGAAACAAAATACGTAGTGTCATTATGAGGTTACCCAAGCGAGTTCAGGAGGTTTGATCATTTTATAAATAAACTAGAGAACCACTGAGAGTACAGACCTCCACCAAAAACCACCCAAATCTAACCGCTTCTGTGTAAAATGATTGCTCTTAAAGCTGCAGTGTGTAACTTTCAAATTAACATTCAAACCACTGTAAGATGAGTTTGCACAATGTCGTGTATCAGCTCTCCCTGACTCCGTCTGTGCTCCTCACTGTCGCGGTTTTTAGATCTCGTGTCGCCCGGTGACATTTTGTGTCATGTCTTACAGAGGGAACGACACACAGCACACTGCAGACAATTTTGATTATGACTGAAAACACAAAGAAGAGGCCAGGAAACATTACAGGAGTGAATTCTACTGCTAAAAAAAACCCAGTTTTTCAGTAGTTTGACGAGATAAACATAAATTAATGTCAACGGATGCTGACTAAATGTTTCAGGTATCCTATAAGGAAAATAGTAATATTTCTGTTATACAGTTCTAGCTCGGCTTGGCTCGACTCTACTCAGACTCACTTTTTTTCAGCTTTTCCATTAGGGATAAAACCTGGTACCTGGTGGTTTTTTTGTACCTGCAAGGTTCCACGCGAGCTGAGCCGATACTAAAAATTTGGCGGACGCTGACTACACAATCCGTGTAGAGTCGAGCCATGCTGTATCATACAACTGTATTATAAAAACCACCAATAGCAACAGTTCTCATGTGATGAAACTGCTCCAAAACTTACGTAAAAACTCAAAGCATTAATTCACATATAACCATGACATATATAAACAATCAAAGCCTGTTCCATGATCATTATTTTGATGAAAATTACAAGGAAACAGTGGATAGAAGAACAGAGGGAAGTGTGACACTGAAGTCTGTCCACTGGGACTGCACCAGTTCAAAGAGAATTCATGGCATTGGTAGTTCTTAATTAGGCCCATGTAAAGGCTCGGTGCCTTCTCTTTATGAGGTCTCTGACAATATGGAGAAGAGGAAACACACGTGCTGCTCGTCTGTTTCTGGTTTTCAAAGCCCTGGCTCTTTCCTGACATTGGTGCAGTCCTTTTTTAATTCAATGGAAAGATGCAGCATTTCCCACTGGAGCCACTTGTGGTGCAAATAATTGTGCTCCCGGTGCACATTCGAGGCGTCGAGATAATTACACGTGTTCTATGTGTGCGCGGCCGCGTGTTCAGGAAGAGGCAGCTGGTTCGTGCAACACTGAGTCTCACATTCTGATCGAGCGCTTTGTAAACAAAACCGCATTTTTTTTATGATTCAGATTCAAATCATGCAAAAAAAATAAAAAACTGTTGACTCGGCCCCTGATAGAGAAGAATATACACCTTCCATACACTTCCAGATTGGCTTCACTCTTCAGAACCATGATCTACAGTCTATTCCTGATTACTCCAATACATTTTATTTATATAGCACATTTAAAAAAACACATGGTTGCCAAAGTGCTGCATGTAGAAATAGATATAGACAAATACATACACATACATAGAAAAGTCAAATACAGGAAAACACTAAGACAGACAGAGGCCACACAATTCTCATGCTGGGTTAAAAGCCAAAGAGTAAAGGTGAGTTTTTAAGACAGTGATTTAAGAGTTTCCAGGGTGGGGGCCAGTTTGACATGCTCATTCATTAGCTTTCATTAGCTCATTCATTAGTTTTAGGTGCCAGCACCGAGAAGGCCCGGTCACCTCTGGTTTTTTTTTGCCTTGTTTTAGGAATGACAAGGAGAAGCTGATCTGGAGACCTCAGTGCCCAAGAGGGAATAAACAACTCTAAGAGGTTCGATGTGTACTCAGGTGCCAATTCAAGGACTTCAAATGAATCCTAAAATTGACAGGAAGCCAGTGGAGAGAGGCCAGAATGGGAGCGACGTGGTCACAGTATTTGCTTCTCTTTGTATTTCAGTGTAGCTGAAACTGCTTCACTGACCCAAAGACTTTCCTTCCTCTTCACACTCAGATAATATGCACATATGTGTCTCAAGTCAAAGTCCACCAAAAACATCCCAGTCTAAATTC